>NW_026890923.1:0-26598 GCF_015708825.2 Lethenteron reissneri
AAGTGGCTATTCATCACGTGGACATTTCTAGCGGTAAAATACTCTTAAAGCGATCACGTTGATTCTAATGTGGAGGGGAAAAAACTGCAGGACCCTAAGAAAAATCCACGCGACTACTGGGAGGAGAGAGACACGCAAACTCGAAATATACAGCAGGCGTCAGGGTTGCGATCTAACACATGACCCCGTGTATACCAGGCGAGGTAGTTAACATCTCGCCACCGTGGCACCCTCCTTGCCACCAGCCTCCTCCTCTACCGCCGTCACTTTACTGCCACGTGACACACCTGAGCATCGTCCCTTTGTCTGCCCGTCATCATCCCATCACCTTGTCCCATCATCATCATCATCATCCCCTCCACGGGTTTTGCCATCGTCCCCACCACCTATATTTCAGAATCAGAATCTGTTATTTAGACTGGAGGAGGAATCCGATGAGCTATGAAGCTCTTTTATCCCCCACAGATGTCCAGTTTGCACAGACGACCATTACCATCGTCCCGATCGCCCTCGATTGCCATCGTCCCATCGCCCGCTACGCAGTTGTTAAACGACAGCCGGCATAAACCGGGAGCCGGTCGCGGGGCCCTAGAACCAGGAACCGCCGACGCGCCCGACCGGCTCGCACGGACGTACACAACCGCACGGCGGCCCAGGTCACCGCGTGGGTTCCCCCTCGTGTCTCAGCTGCGAGGTAAAGGCGGAGCCTGCAACCGCTCGCTCTCGTCGCGCCACCGCTGCTGGACAGTGCCTCCACTTAGAGGGCGCTCTAGGGGGGATCATTTGGTCTACTCTTCCACGCTGATCGGAAAACTTGGAAGAGGCAGCTGTACCCACACTTACCCCGCCACATGATCGACCAACAGTGGTGAACCCATTCACACCGCTGGGTGGACAGAGGCTGTGGGGGCGTGGGGGGGGAGCTTTGAGAAACTTGCCCCGCTGTGTCACTGCCGCGCTGGGAAATGGAATCTCACCTTGTGCCCTCCGGCTCGCAGGTGCAGTGTGTGAACATTCACGGTTGCTCTCTCCGTTTAACGGTCAGAAGGGCGAAAGTTTTACAATCACCGCCCCTCACAGTTCTGCCTGCGTGACAAACCGCCATCGACCGGCGACGCAAACGAAGCTCGCGGGACGCTGGAATGACGCTCGTGGACGATGTTGGGACGAGGCTCGCGCCAGCATCGTCTGCGAGTGTCGTCCCAACGTCCCCCGCAGAGTCGTCCCAACGTCGTCCGCGAGCTTCGTCCCAGCGTCATCGGCGAGCGTCGTCGGCGAGTGCCGCGTGCCCCCACGGGGCCGCCCCCCCCCCCCGGCTGGCCACGTGCCCCTCACCCTGGCCGCGTGCCCTCACCCTGGCCGCGTGCCCTCACCCTGGCCGCGTGCCCTCACCCTGGCCGAAGCCCAGCGTGGTGCGGAGAGGCCCTCCCGGAGGCTGCAGGCAGCCCGAGAGCGGCAGCAGGATGGGCTCCGGCCGCGTCTGGCACAGCTGGCGGCACTGCGCGCACAGCCGCCCCACCATGGCCGGGTACTGCCGCTCGAAGTACTCGAGGCGAGCCAGCAGCTCGACGAAGAAGACCGACTCGGCTGTGTGGGGGGGGGGGGGGGGGGGGGACGAACAGGAGGGCAGGTGCGGAGGGGCAGCGGTCGAGTGGATGCGCTGCGTCAGACCACTCGGTGACGACAAGCGGAAGGGAGAGGAAGGAAGGGAAAGTGAGAGTCGGGACAGACCCGTTCCTCGAGGACAAATCATGCATCACGAAACACCCGGGGGGGTGATGAGGGACAAAATTAACCGTGTGGGCGGGGGGGGGGATGAGGATTGGGCCACGGTAATCGCACCACTCAGTGTGGATCGCGTGAGGCTGAGGGCTACATTCAGGTATCAGAGTTAGGATTAGGTTACTGGGGTCGGGGTTAGGGCAGTGCTGTGTGTCAGGGTCAGGTGTAGAGTTTCGGGTCTGGATTAGGGCAGTGCTGTGCGTCAGGGTTAGGGTCGGGGGGTGAGGGTCAGGGTTGGGGTTAGGGTCAGGGCTGTGTGTCAGACTTAGGGTCAGGGTGAGGGTCAGGGTTGGGGTTAAGGCAGTGCTGTGTGTCAGGGTTAGGGTCAGGGTTAGGGTCGGGGGTAGGGTTGGAGTTAGGGTCTGAAATTAGGGTCAGTGCAGTGTGTCAGGGTTAGGGTCAGGGTTAGGGTCAGGGTCGTGTGTGCCCCACCGACGCCGTTCTCCATGAACTCGAGCGGTGGGCCGGATGAGCAGCACGGCGTCCGTGCACCAGCTGCGTCTCGGCGCACGGCTGCAGCTCCAGCGCCAGGGCAAAGTCCTCCAGCAGCGCCTTCACGCCCAGCGCGCTCAGCTTCAGCGACAGCCACTCCACGCTGCCCTGCAGCCACGGGAGGAGGGAGGCGGGCGTCAGCCCTCTCGCCCCCGCGGTTCCTGGGGGGGGAGGCGACGGTGGCAGTGCCGATGGCGGCGATGGCGCTGGCGTTGCGTGGCCCCTACCGAATATCTCCTCCCGCAGCTGCTGGTGGCGCCCCGCGTGCGCCAGGTGGAACGGCAGCTCGCTCAGCTTGCGCAGGTTCACCTTGTCCTCGCCAAATCGTAGCGGCTGGGCGGCGACCTGTGCAGGTGGGGGGGGGGGGGGCACGGAGAGGGTGGGGGGAGGGGGACGAGTACACGGGGCAGCGCTGTTGACTGGTGGTGCTGGCGGCGGTGATGGTGGTGGGGAGACCGTTGGCTCGAGCTATGAAGGGTGGAAGCGATGACCAAGGTAGCACAACAAGGGCCATGATGACCTTTTCACCTCAGCCCTTGACCTATAATTCTCTGGTAAAATAAGAAAAATAGTTGTTAGTTTTATTGTTATAACCGTTTGTCTCCCACCTTGATGCCAGCACTGTTCATCTGGGGCAGTCCATCTCTTATCACTCTTTCGTCTCTCAGCTACTACTATGTTTTGATTGCGTGCTCCCATGTTGAGGACTGGTCTACTCAGTCAGATTATTTGTGTCCTCCTACCGTGATCACACCACCCACGTCCACCCACACCACTACCCAGCCACTCTCTCACCCACCCACATACAACCCAGCCACTCACTACCACCAACTCAACCAGCCACTCGAACCAGCCCACTCACCCAGCCACTCACCCATCCACTCAACTCCAGCCACCTCACTCACCCATCCAGCCACCGTCACCCAGCACCCACCCAGACACCCCTCACCCAGCCACACCAGCCAACCACCCACCACCCACCCCACTCACCCACTACACCCAGCCACCCACTCACCCACCCACCCATCCCCCACCCACCCAGCCACCCACTCACCCACCCCACCCAGCCACCCACCACCCAGCCACCAGCTCACCACCACACCCACCCACCCAGCCACCCACTCACCAGCCACCCACCCACCCAGCCACCCACTCACCCAGCCCCCCACCCACACACTGGCTACCCACCTACAACGGCTCACCACCGCAGGTCACGAATCTCGATTCAAGCCACGAGTCTTAACTCGAATCTATTACAACTTTGGTCGTGCCGTTTGTTGCTGACCACTGGGCGTTTTGGGCATTCATTGCCTAGTGTGCTCAGCTCCTCTATTACAAAGAAAACATACACACGCGTGCAGATACATGTACACACACTTACATACCGCACTAACACAAAGACAAAACAAAGACCAAGATCCCCCGTGTAGCCTTAACAGGACTGTTTGGGCAAGTTGCTGTCAGCGAACGCCTATGAAGGCTGGCATGGCACACGAGGGGGTTGGTGGCCAGCCAGCACTACACCCGGCCGCCTTTGTCTCTCCAGTGGCGACGTCACACCCTACACTGCGTACTCATTTGAGGACTGAGTCGACCTAGGGGAGGCCCAAGACCGGCTCGGATAATCGTCACTGGTGTTGGCCGTGAGCGGGAATCGAACCCGGGTTGCCAGGCTCACTGCGCAGCGCGCTAACCGCTACACCACCGCTCCCCACACACATACACCGCACGCACATACAGAAACGCGCACACACATACGCACGTGTGCGACCTCGGAGAGGCGAAGAAGAGGCTCGTGTGCGCCACCGACGATGGCCGTGGGCCGCAAAATGTAACCCGGCTCCATAGTCTTTGGTTCTTTCGGTAAAGTCACGTAGATATACAATAAAATAAATCACGACGTTTCGATTGCAACACAAGTAATCATCATCAGGTGGGAAAACCACAGCAAGAATTTTTTTTTTTGCTGAAGTGGAAGAGAGATGCCGTGGTAAGAGGTCCTCAGCCGCGGCGCGCTAACCGCTGCGCCACCGCTCCCCATGTACACACGCGACCCCCGCGGGCAGCACCTTGCGGTCCGCGTGCAGCACCTCCCGCGCTGGCTCAGGTGGATCGTCTTGCGCCGGCCCCCGGCCCAGCTGCCGCTAAAGTAGTCGGCGAGCGTCTGGTGCAGCAGGCGGCGCTCCTCGCCCTGCAGGTAGCGCTCCAGCACCGCCTCCACAAACTGCCTGCGACGGACAGGGAAACCTGCCACTCGCACATGGCACTCTCACCCTCACCTGCCACGTGTCACGTGTCACTGTCACCTGCCACTCTCACCTATCACCTGTCACTCTCACCTGTCACCTGTCACGTGTCACTCTCACCTGTCACTGTCACTTGTCACTTTCACCTGCCACTCTCACCTATCAGGGCCACCTGTCACTTTGCTGTCCACACTCACCTGCCAGGTGAGTCTGGCTGGTGAGTCCGCATCCCGAGACAACCTCCCCTCTCTCCCCCTCACCCACAAGTCCGCAACTCCTTCCCTCTGGCTTCATCGCCACGAAAGATCAAAGGTGTCGGTGGGAGGTCGGCAGAAGACAACCAGAACCAACGACCGGGTCTCGTGCCACGTGGTGGGAATTACCAATTGCTTTGAGGTGTGTAATTTATGCACCGATTACAAGTTACAAATGTAACTCATTTCACGCCTTATTTACATTTCATTCGTGAACTGCCGGTCAAAGCATCGGGAACAACTGCGGGGTGAAACTAAAACTATTTGACCCTTTTTATTTTACCAGGTAAGGCCTCAATTGAGCTATGTAGCTCTTTTTCAGAAGCGACCTGACCACAAAGAATAGCGCAACAAAGTAGCCGATCATCGTCACTTGGAAATGTGTAGCAACTAAATACTCTAAACGCGTGACGTTGATTCGGAATGTCAAGGGAAAAACTGGGAAAAATCCAGACGACCACGGGGCGAGAGGGAGAGACACAAACTCCAAATATACAACAGCAGGCATCAGGGTCGGGATTGAACCCACGACCTCCTGCATATCAGCGAGGTAGGGAAAGGGTTAACCCGTTTCTGTTCCGAGACGTCTGCAACTTGCAGGGTGTGGGTGTCCTCGTTCACCGCCGAATCTTGGAACGTTAATTTTATTTAGAGAGGCGTAGTAGCAGTGCCGCTGTTTTAAAGATATCGGTAATCACCGCGGAGAATCGTAGCGACGTGACTGCCACACTCTGCGATAGCTGGCGCCAAACTGTTGCTGCACGCCCTCCTGCGGGGCCTTGTGGGAGCCTCGCTACCGATAAAGTTATTTCATTTTAGTTTTTCTCCCGGTTTAGTTTTGATGACGTACACCTACGTCGGTTTGGGGAAGAAAAACTGATGATGGCACGGGAAAGGGTGAAACATCTACCTCGTCTGGGGTTGCCCACGGCAGAGCGGCCGTCACGAAAGTGCCCACGCCAGCACCGTGCCAGGCGAGGCGTCGAGGCGGGTGAGGCGGGCGCACCTGTGGTAGAGCGCGATGACGGTGTGCCCGTCCGCCTGCCGGTCCACCAGGTAGTCGGCGAGGGTCGTGGCGCAGGCGCGTCCACAGCAGAGGCGGCAGGCGCACCATGTCGCGGTTGGGCGGAGACCAGTACTGGTAGACGTCGGCCAGCACCGCGTCGTCCAGCGAGAGGCAGTCCTTGAGCTCCAGCTCCGAGAGGCCGCTCCTGGCGAGGGCCGCCCACCACGCACCTACCATTAGCGCGGACGGCTAAGTTCGAGGTACGCGTGCACGTGTGTGCGCGTACGCACGTACGTACATATGCGCGTGCGTACGGACGTACATACGTACGAGCGCATGTCACACAGAGGTGGCGGCGGCGAGGACTTTGTCTAGTGAAGTTGACGACGGTGGTGACAACAAAAGTGATTACGACGATGGTGATGATGATTATGACGATGGTAAAAGTACAATCGGGATGGTAACGACGGTGACAGCCACATTAATGGGAAAGTGATGATGACAGCCGCGGTGATGATGATGGTTGATGATGATGATTGATAATGATGATTGATGATGATAATGGTTGATGATGATGGTTGATAATGATGATGGATGATGATGATAATGATTGATGGATGATGATGATGGTTGATGATGATGATGATAATGATTGATGGATGATGATGATGATGGTTGATAATGATGATGGGTGATTGATGGTTGATGATAATGATGGTTGATGATGATGATGGGTAATGATGATGATGGTTGATGATGATGGTTGATGATAATGATTGATGATGATAATGGTTGATGATGATGGTTGATAATGATGATGGATGATGATGATAATGATTGATGGATGATGATGATGGTGATGATGATGATGATAATGATTGATGGATGATGATGATGATGGTTGATAATGATGATGGGTGATTGATGGTGATGATAATGATGGTGATGATGATGATGGGTGATGATGATGATGGTTGATGATGATGATGGTTGATGATAATGATTGATGATGATAATGGTTGATGATGATGGTTGATAATGATGATGGGTGATTGATGGTTGATGATAATGATGGTTGATGATGATGGTTGATGATGATGATGGTTGATGATAATGATTGATGATGATAATGGTTGATGATGATGGTTGATAATGATGATGGATGATGATGGATGATGATGATAATGATTGATGGATGATAATGATGGTTGATAATGATAATGGGTGATTGATGGATGATGATGATGGTTGATGATGATGATGATGGTTGATGATGATGATGGATCATGATGGATGATGATGATGCTTGATCGAGGACGAGGTTGTTTTTAGATGTACAGCACAACAATCTCCTGCTCAGCACAACAATCTCCTGCACAGCTCCCTGCTGACAACGCCGACCCTAACAAGCCGATAGCACCTGTTAGTCGTCCTTCCACCGAGGCACGCACACAGAGAAAGAGAGAAAGTGCGAGGAGCGTGGCAGCACCTGGAGGCCACCACGAAGCCCAGCGCGTGGGCCACGAGCGCGCGCCCGTGCTGCGCCTCGAGGCGCGCGTACAGCGCGTGCACCGCCTCCCTCGTGTCGCTCGCCACGCGGCCGCGCAGCTCGAGGCCGAGCGGCGCGAACGAGCGCCAGCGGCGCGCCTCGTCGAACGCCAGGCGCACGAAGAGCGGCTGCCCGCAGCGGGCGAACGCCGAGAGCAGCAGGGCGCGCTGCTCGCCCGCCAGCGTGCGGCCCGCCGCCCGCAGGAGCCCATCCATCATCTCGCCGCCGTTCTCCGGCATCAGAGGCTCGACCTGCGGAGGAGGGGGGGGTGTAGGGGAGGGGGGGGGGGTCGAATTACGTCATTGGAGTCTCCGACCGCCACTCGAGAAGCCGATGGTGTGCACGTGATGTTACGGTGAACGCACCCGCTGTAAAAATAATATTAACCAGGGTGGGCCCGCCGGATTGGAACTGCACACGCTGGGCCGCCCGCTCTCTTCCTCCACTCCCCCCTTTCTCTCCTCACTCACCACGACCTCTCATCCACTCCTCACCCTCTTTCCACCACTGTCGCCCCTCGCATCGTCGGTCATTCCGTCCATGCACACCCGCCCCAAACTCTCCTCTACTCCCTCTCCTCCCGCCATCTCCTCCAGTCCCTCTTCTTCCCATCCCTCTCCTCCACTCGCGCTCCCTCCTCTCCTCTCACCCTCCTCTCCTCCCACTCTCACCTCCACACCCTCCCCTCCCTCTGTCGCCTGCTTCCCCTACCCTCTCCTCCACTCCCTCTCCCTCCTCGCCCCCTCCCCCGCCGTCACCTCGAGGTACGCGGCCGCGTCGTGCACGGCGGCGCGCAGCGCGTCCAGGATGCCGTGCTCGCTGGGCAGCGTGGAGACGACCACGAGCACGCTCGCCGCGTAGCGCTTGGGCAGCCAGTGCAGGCGGTGGGCACCGTCCGCGCCCGACAGCTGGTCCAGCGAGTCCAGCACCAGCAGCAGCGGCGGCGCCTGCGGCTGCTCGCCCAAGCTCGTCAGAAGCCGGTGGAAGAACCTGCGGCGGGGAGAGGCGGCGGCGTGGTTTTACGCTTCTCCGCGCAGCGGGGAAGCGTACCGTCCTCGCGCAGACTCGCACAGAGACCCCGTAGACTCACACAGAGACCCGTAGACTCACACAGAGACACACACAGAGACACATAGACTCACACAGAGACCCGTAGACTCGCACAGAGACCCCGTAGACTCACACAGAGACCCGTATACTCGCACAGAGACCCCGTAGACTCACACAGAGACCCATAGACTCACACAGAGACCCGTAGACTCACACAGAGACCCGTAGATTCGCACAGAGACCCCGTAGACTCGCACAGAGACCCCGCAGACTCGCACAGAGACCCGTAGATTTGCACAGAGACCCGTAGACTCACACAGCGACCCCGTAGACTCACACAGAGACCCATAGACTCACACAGAGACCCGTAGACTCACACAGAGACCCGTAGATTCGCACAGAGACCCCGTAGACTCGCACAGAGACCTGTAGATTCGCACAGAGACCCCGTAGATTTGCACAGAGACCCGTAGACTCGCACAGAGACCCCGTAGACTCACACAGAGACCTGTAGATTCGCACAGAGACCCCGTAGACTCGCACATAGACCCCGTAGACTCGCACAGAGACCCCGTAGACTCACACAGAGACCCGTAGACTTGCACAGAGACCCGTAGACTCGCACAGAGACCCCGTAGACTCACACAGAGACCCCGTAGACTCACACAGAGACCCGTAGACTCACATAGAGACCCCGTAGACTCACACAGAAACCAATAGACTCACACAGAGACCCCGTAGACTCACACAGAGACCCGCAGACTCACACAGAGACCCGCACGGAGACCCGCACACACTCGCCCGACAGAACCCCGAGGGAGCCCCCAGACGCAGGCGACGAGTGCGGCCGGCGCTGGCGGGCGCTCACCGCACGGTGTCCGCGTAGACGTTGAGCACGTGTGCAGGCGGCCGCTCGCGCTCGTAGGCGAGGCACAGCTGCAGGCAGAGGCCCCGCAGCACCGCGTGGATGTCCGAGCTGAGCGGCGACGTCCCCAGCAGGCGCGCCGCCACCACCACCTCCTCGCCCAGCTGCTCGGGCGCCTGGCGCACCAACTCGGCCAGCACCGACGTCTTGCCGGTGCCCGACGGTCCGAACACCACCACCGGGGAATGTCCTAACGGGGGGGCGGGGGGTGGGGGGATCAGCACGACCGTCCGGTGGGTTGCAGGTGCTAGGCGGTCACGTGATGCCGCTGCTGGAGGTGCACCGGTCATCTGTGATCATCAAGAGCTTCGAAGTTCATCGGATTCCTCCGGTCTAAATCAAGATTCTGAAGGGGGGGGGGTGGGGGTTTGTTTTAAAAGAGTCACTGAATTTTCTGTTGTCTTCTGATTCTGAGCAAACGAAAACCAAAACTTTTTTTTTATTTGACCAGGTAAGGGCGAAGTGGCTTATCACGTGCAAATGTACAGCAGCCTAATACTCTAAACTGCATGCTGTTCCTAAATGTGGAGGGAAAACCCGGAGGACCCGGACAACAATCCGCGCGACCACGTGAAGGAGAGACACGCAGACTCCAAATACACACCGGGTGCCGCCAGGAGTCGGGATCGAACCCACGGCCCCCATGCATAGCAGGCGACGGTAGCCAATGTCTGCCAGCCACTGCGGCGAGGAGGCTAACCCCCCCCCCCTCCCACACTTCTCTCCCCCCCCCTACTGCCGAGGCCTCTATAAATCAGATCTCTCGCCTACTTCAGCACTGTTTTCTTGCTGTGGTTGTCCCACCTGATGACGATTGATTGTGTTGCGATCGAAACGTCGTGTATGGATTCCTGCAGTCACGAAAGCTTCAAATCAGGATGTAACCACCCCTCGTGCGGTATACCCGGCAGATTCGGCGACGCCGCGACTTCGCAGTGGGGGGAGGGGGGGGGTCTCGGCGGACGCCTCGGATACCTCCGGCTGCGCGCCGCCGATCGTGCAAACGTGACCACAGCGTGGCCATCAGCGCCGCGCGGCCGCACAGGCCCCGGGACTTGCGCTCGCACTGCGCCGCGTGGTGTCCCAGCTCCTGCAGCAGGCGGTCGTCCGGCGCCTGCGCCCGCCGCGCCGCCTCCACGCACCGCGTGATCTGCCGCTTCAGCTCCTGGAATGAGGTGGGGGGGGGGGGGGGTCTGGTGATTGCGAGGGGTGCGGCTATAGCGGGGGGGGGAGGGGGGGCACCCTACCGCAGGTGCCCCCACGGTCCTCCCAGCGGCGTCGCCCCCTCCGTTGCCAGGTAGCGGGTTCGCCGCCCGTTGCAACCGCCGGTGCGCGTTTTATTTGTTGTGCCACGTGAGCTGAGTCTTAAGACGCCTTTTCAGGAGGGTTCCTGACAATTTTCCGCAAAAGGGGGCTGATGTTGCCGTTGCTGCTGCTGCTGTTGCGGTGTGCGTGCAATCCCCATTGAGTGATTTTCAGGTAATTGTTCAGCACTAAAATTGTTTGGTCAATACCGGTGACACTGCGTGTGTGTGTCTGTGTGCTCGCTCACAGCACTTGCCCCAACAGTCTGTTAGGGCTATATAGGGGATCTTTGTTTATGGGAGCGGTGGTGATCCGAGTTCGATTCCTGTTCACGGCCAATACCGGTGACGATTATCTGAACCGGTAATTGGCCTCCCCTAGGTCTACTCAACCTCAAATGAGTACCATCTGTGATGTATAAACATCACCAAGGCGGCCGAGCGTGGTGCTGGCCACCCATCCCCTCGTGTGCTGTGCCGGCCTCCACAGGTGTTCGCTAACAGCACTTGTCGAACAATCTGCTAAGGCTATATGGGGGATCTTTGTTTATTTTTAGCTAAGGAAGGAGTTGGGAGGAATCCCACGCAGTACGACGCCCGAGATGGGAATCAAGCCCAGGTGCTTATTGCTGTGCGGCACGAGTGTCAGGGGTGCAACTATGGGGGGGGGGGCTGGGGGGGGCAACGATATGCGACGCATAAGGGGGCTCAGTCGGCCACAATGGGGCCCCCGAATCAACAAATAAAGCAGTTTTTAAATATAAAGAAGAATTATTCAAATTTTTATTATTAATAAAAAATAACCTGTGGTCTACCATGGACCAAGCCCACTTAACGGATCTGGCTATCGCATCAATGGAGCAGCAGCATGAAGTGGCACAGTCCACATCACCTTTGAGGAAGCGCGAGACCGATGGGGGCGGTATGAAAGCAAGACGCACGAAAACTTGTAAGTATTTGTTACCTTAAAATATATTTTATTTATTATTAATAACTGTCACTGCACGACTGTATTCCTCTACATCCAATACACGGTGCAACTATAATAGCATATACATAGTTATAGCCATACACATTATTATTGTTACCCGGGGTTAAAAAACATCCGTAGCTATTTCAGTAAAAGTGAGTCGCGAGAAAGGAGTGGGGACCCACAGTCGGATCTTGCCATACCCCCCCCCCCCCACCCCCGAAGAAAGAGATCGCTGCGCCTCTGACGAGTGTTGCCATCCTGCCACCCCGAACAACCCACAATGCACTCGACGTCTGCTCCGCTCACGGCGGGCGATCAATCCCGGGGCCGTCGCTCGGAGACGAGGAGGTCGTTGTGTTTATTTTACTTACTTTGGTGCAATTGTGAACAATCGCCGTATCAGACATGAGCACATCTGATCAGCATAATCATTGGCTCACTGCAGCTCGAGACTCAGTCCCTACAAGGCGTGCGGTGAAGTTAGGAAATGTCCCAATGTGTGAGCTCGCCATTTAAAGGCCTGAAGACCGGAATCGGTGATGTCGCCGGCAATGTGTTCATCAGGGGAGGCAGAGTTCCGTTTCCAGACAGCAGAGTGAAGAAGGGAGCTCCTGTCCAGGCAACAATGTCATGGCAATTGGTGGGGGCACGGGCGTGGCTTGGCAGGGTTATGCATTATCGGGTGGCACGGCATCATCGTCCAAAATTTGGCCGAGTTTTTAAAACAACTTTGCGTTTAACTGATCTGGGTTTAAATAGAATTTCAACAACCCCCCCAGACTACGAAAACTTGGCAGGAACCGTCCTTAAAAACAACAAGAGCCTCGAGACTTTGCGAGGCATCCAACACGAGAAGAAGAAGAACAATAACAATATCGGCCGCCCGCGACACGTAGCGCCGTCGTGGTATCGCCGTCGTTCTGCCCCACGGAGGGAGCTGCGCTTCCGCACGCCCGGATCTCGCGTCGACGCCTTTGAAAGGAGCAACCCTCCCCCGGCGGCAGCCGTCCCTGCGTGGCACGAGGCGCCGTGGCCATAACTCACCGCGGTGAACGTGCGGCAGACGCTGTCCAGGTAGCGGCGGTGCGACTCCACGGCCGAGTCCACCATGCCCTCGCTCCACTCCACCTGGTACACCACGAGGCGGGCGCGGGGGGCGTTCTCGGATCCCGCCGGGGGGCCCCGGACGCCGCCGCCACTGCCGTGCGCTCGCAGTCGGCGCTTGAGCGAGCGCAGCAGCGCCTGCGCCTCGGCGTCGACGCGGAAGGCCCTGTCGGGGCCGCGCTCGGCGTCCACGAAGACGCGGGCGCGCTCGCTCGCGGGCACGCACGCGGCCACCCCGCGGGCCTCGCGCACGAACACGGAGCAACACTCGGCCGCACGGTGGGGGCGGGTGGGGGGGTTGGGGGCGCCCCCCCCGCCCCGTGCCGGCGGGGGGGGGCTCAGCACGCCCATCTCTATCTCCGCCTCGGTGACTGCGGCGCGTGCGGGGGGGGGGGGGGGTGTGCGCAGGTGAGTGACGCAGGGGAGATACGGGTGAGGAATGAGAGAGATTGGCAAG
This sequence comes from Lethenteron reissneri, assembly GCF_015708825.2. Lineage (NCBI taxonomy): Eukaryota > Metazoa > Chordata > Hyperoartia > Petromyzontiformes > Petromyzontidae > Lethenteron > Lethenteron reissneri. The sequence continues at coordinate 13,143 of NW_026890923.1, forward strand.
GGCTCAGAGGTGAGACATTGGTGAGTGACGCAGGTGACAGAAATACAGATGAGACGCGGGAGGTAGACAAGTCACGTTTGTGCGAGAGACACGGATAAGGGTCGCAGGTGAGACAGATGAGAGAGACATGCAAAGCGCACACAGGTGACACAAACACGCAAGTGAGACCCGTGCAACAGAGGGAGTGTTGTTCACGTGTCTCATCGGGCTTGATCCATCGGGTTAAATAAAGTATACGACGTGGTGAGGACACAGCAGAAACACAGGTGAGACTCACCTGTATTAGATAGGTCACACACACGGGTGAGACATGTGGCAGAGACACGGGAAGCACACACCGTAAGAGGCACAGGTGAGGATTAGCTGTGTGAGATAGGTCACACACACACGGGTGAGGCAGGCGAGAGAGACACGGGAAGCACACACCGGTAAGAGGCACGGCTGAGACGCACTCAGGTGAGACCTCACCTGAGCAGAGGTACGCGTGGTATCTCTCTGCGGAGAGGAGACCCTTGCGCATGGCGGCACCCGCGCTGCGTCTCAGGATGTCCGAGAGGCGGGACTCCGCGTCTCTCCAGAGCGCCGCGTCCCGCGCCTGTAACTCGGCCCGCGAGGGGTCCTGTCGGGGCGCAGGGATGAAGGCGTCGTCACTGCCAAAGCCGCTGACGCCACTGACGCCACTGACGCCGCCGCCACCTAAGACAAAGATCCCCCGTGAAGCCTTAACAGACTGTTGGGGAAAGTGCCGTTAGCGAGCACCTATGAAGGCCAACATGGCACACGAGGGGGTGGGTGGCCAGCACCACGCTCGACCGCCTTTGTCTCCCTGGTGGCTATGTTTTGTTACACACCGGATCAGGTATTCATTTGAGGCTGAGTTGACCTAAGGAAAGTTCACGACCGGTTTCAATAATCGTCACTGGCCTTGGCAGCGAGCGGGAATCGAACTCGGGTCACTGGGTTCGCGGGCGCGCTAATCGCTACCACCACCACCGCCACCACCGCCACCATCAGCACCGCCACCACCAGCACCGCCACCATCACCACCACCAGCACCGCCACCAGCACCGCCACCACCAGCACCACCGCCACCAGCACCGCCACCACCGCCACCACCAGCACCGCCACCACCACCGCGACCACCACCACCGCGACCACCACCACCGCCACCACCAGCACCGCCACCACCGCCACCGCACCACCGCCACCACCCGCCACCGCCACCACCGCCACCGCCACCACCGCCACCGCCACCACCGCCACCACCACCACCACCGCCACCACCACCACCACCACCGCCACCACCACCACCGCCACTACCAGCACCGCCACCACCGCCACCATCACTATACGTCGCCAACGCTCGCTCCCCTCCGCCAAATCCCGAAGCTGCTGCCCAGTCGACGCCCTGGGACCTCCAAGGTCTGCCCCTGACCGTCTCTCGCCGTGAACTCTGAGGTCTTCGCTTCCCCTGGGTGGCCCGGGCTCGTGGAGACCGCTTCCGATGTCTGCCACAAGCAATTCCCCCCCCTCTATCCCCTCCACCACCCTGCGCTCGTCACACCCAGCGCTAACCGCTCCTAACCACAGCAACAACACACGCCTGCCGTGTTCGCTAGCGGCCTTCTGCCATTGCTTCTCCGAAACTTGCCACGAAGTTCCCAGCATCCGTCTCAGACTCCTGGGCTCAAGAGCCAAAAACTCGTCTCCACGAGTCGTCGTGAGGGCGCGGCCCTCTCTCTGATCCACGCAGTGACGCACACGTTCTCTCCTGCCGTCAATAGCCTTCATCTACCCACACCTGCCAACCCCTTATCATTGCCCTACCTTATTACAGACCAATTCAGACATTGTTGGTCACCCCGTAGCCTTATAAATCGCAACATCCATCCCACAAAGTCCCATCACAAGGGAGAAACACAAACAAATAGACAATGTTTTTGCCCGTATTAAAACGGCTGTACGCTGTACGGACCTGAAAACTCACATCTCCTGTACAATAATACGGGTAAACCGCATGGGTTGACACGGTATGTCCACTCCCCTCTATAGGGGATGGTGTGGGGGGGGGGGGGGTCCTCATGGAGCGAGTGGAGAGAGGGGGCTGAGTGGAGTAGGGGAACAAAGGGGAGTGCAGCGGTGGCTACCACAGCTGCTGCTGCTGCTGCAGCTGCTGCTGCTGCCTGTTATCGTCTACTTCTGTGCTGGGAGCATCAGCGAGGGTCGGTGGATCACCACACACCGATGGTGTAGTGAAACTCGCTTCCCGTGGACGACGAGGAGGTTGCCATACCCTGGCTCGCCAGGAGAAGGCGGTTACGTCAAGGGGGCGAATAGTCATCTGTTTCCATCTGAACGGGGATGGAGCGTTGCCAACTCGCCCAAGGCGCGGGTTTTGTGCGGTTGCTCCGCTTTCCTCCCACCTGGTACAGGGACTCCTCTACTTACGAACATTCGACTTACGAACTTTCAGAGACACGAAAGAACCTGGTCCGTATGTCGAGTTGCCTGTTCGGACCGCGAGTCGCGAGTTCAACCACCGCGCAATAGATGGCGGTGCTTGCTGGGTAACATTACCCAGCATTCCCTGAATTTCTGCCTGTGCAGCCGCGATTGTCTCTTGCTGTGTTGCCGGCTAACGACGACGTTTTCTCTGCTTTTCACGAACATCGTCAACCTCTGCACTGTCTCAGACGCGTCAGAGTGGGGAAAGTGTTGAGGGTGGTCGGAAGAAGTGACGCACTCTTACGATGGAAACTGAAGTGGACGTGATGAAGCGTTGTGAACCGGTGGCATCTACAGGAGAATCCACGACTTGTTTGGTGGACACGCCGTACAACATGTTGGGAGTCGACAGGAGTAAAGTTAACGACCAACGAACAAATCGACTTACGAACAGACCTATGGATCCTAACTCTTTCGTAAGTAGAGGAGTCGCTGTCCACAGTAGTCGTTGTGAATTAGCTGAAAACATTGTCAAATAAAAACGCAATGTAGCGGCAGCAACAGCAGCAAGACCCTCCTAAAAAACGACTCCTACGATAACGATTAAATGTCTAACTATAATCTTGATTTGAAGATTTCGTGACTGTATGAATCAATACTATTTGTTTTTTTCGGTAAAGTCACGTAGGTAGAAAAATAATAGATCACGACGTTTCGATCGCAACACAAGCAATCGTCATCAGGTGGGACAACCACAGCAAGAAAAAAACTGCTGAAGTAGGCATCAGTTTTTCAGCAGTTTTTTCTTGCTTTTATTGTCCCACCTGATGACGATTGCTTGTGTTGCGATCGAAACGTCGTGATCTATTATTTTCTCACTATAATGTTTTGTCTGTTTGTTTTAAACGTGCAGATCAGAGAGAGAGAGAGCGAGCGAGCTAGCGAGAGCGTCGGCTGGCCTGGTCGTCGAAGTGCGGCAGCAGGGCGGTGATTGGCTGGAGCAGGAAGAGCGGCGGCTCCGCGTTGGCGTCCCGCCAGAACCACGCGTCCAGCTGCTCCGTCTCCTCGCGGGTCGCGCAGCCGCGCAGCGCCTCCATCTCCGCCTCGGGGATGGTGCGCGGGAGCGGTCGGTAGCCGTAGCGGTTCCCAGCAGGGCCTGCGAGCGAGCCGGGAGGAGACGGGGGGGAGGGGGGGAGAGACGGGGAGTGGGAGAAGAGAGCGGGGAGTGGTGGGAGAGGTCGGGGGGGGGGGGGAGAGTGGAGAGAGAGCGGGGGGGGGAGAAAGGGAGGGCGGGAGGAGAGGGGGAAGGGAGAGGAGAGATGGAGGGGAGAGGTACAAGAGAGCAGGGAGTGGTGGGATAGGTGGGGGGAGTGGGCAGTGAGATAAACAGAGGAGAGAGAGCGGGAGGGGAGGGGGAGAGGAGAGAATCAGGATATGTATTGATCCTGGAGGAATCCGATAAGCTATCAAGCTCTTTTTCACAGATGTCCAGTCGCGGCACGGGGTCAGAACGTCACAACAACAATACGAAAACACGATAGGAATGCAGCGTATAGGAAATGTAAGCAAATTAAAAAAAACATACAAAAAAATACTATTTGTCTTACCAGGAGAGAGGGAGAGGGGGAGAGAGGAGATCGGGAGGATAGGGGGGGGGGCAGCAACGCAGTGATTGGCACAAGGCGCTGTGAACCCAGCCACACGAGTTCAATTCCCGGCCACGGCTCACATGAGCAACCAGTGGACGTCTGCGAAAACACGGAGCTTAATAGCTCATCGGATTACTCACTCCAGTATGAATACAAATTCGGAAAGTAATCTGAAATTATTCTGATTCTGAACCGGTCCCGAGTTCCCTCCTTCATCGACCGGCACTGACCGGCGTGGTGAAGTATGGTCAGACAACCCTCGTGATCTAAACAGCGTGGGGAGGCCTTCATACTGGCATGTATTGACCAAGAGCTGTAAGTCGTCGTTGTTGTTGAATCGTCACCGCTTCCAACTCTGTTCCCCCGTAATATAGTTGTTTTGGGTTAGATCGCATAAATATAAATGTGTCGTTATACCCGCCACCACCCGACACCGCTAATTAATTAGTAAGGGTTGTCACGTAAACAGAACGCGCCAATTCGTTACTAGTACAGCACACCGGTGTATGGGAGAGTAAACGCACAACATTTACAACGTTTCGCCAATAATTACAACGAAGCACCATCAGAGCGGACAACCGGAGTTGTGGAGAAATCCTCCTGCTTCGGTAACGCCCCGCGAAGACCTCGGCTTCGTCCGCTCGATTCCGAGTTTCTCCAATCTTCTGCTTACGGCTAATATCGGCCGCGAAAGCCAAACGCGGTGAATCTGTTCCCCCCGACTCACTCACCACGAAGGTGGGGCCCACAGAACGTCTTCTGGCAGCTCTCGATCTCCCGCAGACAAAGCTCCGTGGTCATGTGGTCCACCGCCACCGTGTCACGTACTCCCCAGCGCATGTCTACCACCTGCGCCACCACCACCACCACCACGGGTGCAGGGGTGAGCAGACGGGTAGGTGGGTGAATGGGTGAGTAAGAGGGTGAGTGCGTAGGTGGGTGGGTGAGTGGGTGAGTAAGAGGGTGAGTTGGTAGGTGGGATGCGTGGGTGGGTAAGCGGGTGAATGGGTGAGTAAGAGGGTGAGTGGGTAGGTGGGTTGGTGAGTGGGTGAGTAAGAGGCTGAGTGGGTAGGTGGGTGAATGGGTGAGTAAGAGGGTGAGTGGGTAGGTGGGTGGGTGAATGGGTGAGTAAGAGGGTGAGTGGGTAGGTGGGATGCGTGGGTGGGTAAGCGGGTGAATGGGTGAGTAAGAGGGTGAGTGGGTAGGTGGGTGGGTGAGTGGGTGAGTAAGAGGGTGAGTAAGTGGGTGAGTAAGAGGGTGAGTGGGTAGGTGGGATGCGTGGGTGGGTGAGCGGGTCAATGGGTGAGTAAGAGGGTGAGTGGGTAGGTGGGATGCGTGGGTGGGTGAGCGGGTCAATGGGTGAGTAAGAGGGTGAGCGGGTGAGTAAGAGGGTGAGTGGGTAGGTGGGATGCGTGGGTGGGTGAGCGGCGGTGAATGGGGAAGTAAGAGGGTGAGTGGGTAGGTGGGTGGGTGGGTGGGTGAGCGGGTGAGTAAGAGGGTGAGTGGGTAGGCGGATGCGTGGGTGGCATGCTGGTGAGAGGATTGATTGGTAGGCGGGTGAGTGGACAGGTTAATCAGTGGGCGAGTGAGCGGGTGAGTGAGCAGGGGAGTAAACAAGTGAGTTGGCGGGTGAGTTGGTGTCTTGGTTGGTTAGTGGGAAGCGGCGGTGTAGCGGTCAGCGCGCCGCGCTACGAACCCGGCACCCCGAGTTCGATTCCTCGCTCAAGGCCAACACCAGTGACGATGACCTGAACCTGGTCAGCCTCAGATGAGTACCTGGTGCGATGCATAAACATCGCCACGAGGAAAACAAGGCGGTAGGGCGTGGTGCTGGTCACTCGTGTGCCGTGCCTGCTGTCATAGGTGCTCCTGGCTAACATAATTTTCCCCAAGGGTTTGCTGAGGCAACACGTACGGCGTATATTTGTGTTGATCTTCATTCGCACCGTACGTAGCCAACCGTGCTAATCGGCGGCGCGATGTGGTTAGTGGGTGAGTGGGTTGGTGAGAGAGGTGTGCTCACCTCGAAGGTGAGGCCCCGCTCTTGGCAGAAGGCCTGCAGCTCGGGGTAGGCCTTGTCCAGGAGCGTGTCTCTCTCCGTCTGCATGTCTGCGGGGGTCACCGTGGCCACGCCACCAGGGTCACAGAGACCCGCACCACCACCACCAGGGTCTCAGAGACCCCCACCACCACCAGGGTCACAGAGACCCCACCACCACCAGGGTCACAGAGACCCCCACCACCACCAGGGTCACAGAGACCCCACCACCAACCAGGGTCACAGAGACCCCCACCACCACCAGGGTCACAGAGGACCCTGTAACCATGGGGGGTCACAGAGACCCCCACCACCACCAGGGTCACAGAGACCCCCACACCACCAGGGTCACAGAGACCCCCACCACCACCAGGGGAGTCACAGAGACCCCGTAACCATGGGGGGTCACAGAGACCCCGTAACCATGGGGGGTCACAGAGACCCCGGGACTCGAGCTCACAAATGCACGGTTGCTGCCAGCGACGGCATCACCCGCACATTCTCCATCCGCTGCTCGATGGAAGTCTCGCTCGTGAGCCCTCCGTGTGCCTGTGACCCCTGAGCCATGCTGCGGTTGTTTGGGTGGCTGCAGCTACGATCTGCCCACTCCACCCCGCGACTCGTTTGGAGATAGGTTAAGTTCCTCGCCTTACATTATCGTCTTATCGAGTGGCCTATTTACTAATTGATTGGAATGACGGGCTCCTTAAATCACCAATTGTCAAACCGATGGAACCGGTTCTACGATCCATAGAGTTTTCGAATTTACTGATAAACTGCTTGCTTTAACTGACCCCCTGACTGATGAACTGGTTGGCGAATTAATTTTCCTCCTAACTAGCCGATTCACTGCCTGGTAAAATGGTCCTCCGGACTGACTGAAGGACCGGCTGACTAGCTGACTAAACTCCTGACTGACTAACGCATCGGCTGATTGGGTGACTGATCTCCGGATTGACTGACGGGCCGGTTGACTGGCTGACTAAGATTCTGACTGACGGACCAGTTGACTGACTGACTGAGCTCTTTACTGACTGGCTGACTGCACTCCTGACGGATCGGCCTGACTGGGTGACTGAGCTCTTGATTGACTGACGGACCGTTTGACTGGCTGACTGAGTTCCTCAATTACTTCCGGACCGGCTGACTGGCTGACTGAGCTCCTAACTGACGGACTGGCTGACTGAGCTCTCACTGACTGACGGACCGGTTGACTGGCTGACTATTGGACCGAAATAACGATGTCTGTAGACCCCGCATTTAAACCAAATACGTCCCTCGGTGTGAGAGCGAGATCAGCCCTCCCGGCAAGACGAACGGACGGAGCCTGAGCCACCGATGAAGCGAGCGTCCCCCCTCACTGACCCGAGAAGGTGGAGCTGAGGAAGACGCGCACGAGTTGGAAGCCTCCGGCAGCTGCACCCCGAGGCGGCCACGCACCAGGGCTCTCTTGTGGCCCCATTTCTGCCAGGCCTTCTTCATGGCCTCCTGAGCCCCGCGATGTCGGTGTGGCTGTGGTATCCTTCCCCCGCGCCTCCGATTAGCGCGGTTGGCTGCGTACGGTGCGAAAGAAGTTTAACATGCGGTGCATACACTCATAGGTTACACTCGTCCTCACACATCGCCGCTCCTCACTCACCGCCCACTCACCGCTCCTAAAAACTAAACGCTTCTTACGACATAGAACTCCTCACCCTCACCCCTCACTACTGACCCTCATCACTCTGCGCCTCTCACCACTCACCAACTCCTCACCACTATCCTTCATTCACGACTCACCACCACGACTCGATCCATGACCCTCTCTAACCCATACTCTATCGACCTGAACCAAACTCCAACCCAAACCCCTCTAGCTCTAAACCTTAATCCGGTAGTTCTCAACCTTGTGACTGCTCTCCCCGCCTTGTTGAATGCTCATTATAGATTTGAAGTTTTCGTGACTGCAGGGATCCATACTTTTTGGTTCTTTCGGTAAATGTATTTTATACCTACGTGACTTTATCGAAAGAACCAAAGAGTATGTTGTTGAATGCTGTTTCAACCGAGTGTACACCCACCCTCACCCCGCCACGCCTCGCCTCACCCAACATGGTTCTGGGAAATAAATGTACGAATAATGAACGTCGATATTTTTTTTTTTTACCAACTTGTCCATTTTGTGAGATACATCCATCCCAACGTGCTAAGTGACTGCAAGCGAATAATAATACAACAACAATCAACGGACGCGCTCGCTGATTACTCGAGAACACCGCTTTGTTTACGATCAATGAGTTTAGAAAGGTATGTTTAGACCGCTCTAGTGTTACCACACGGATTGCAATGTGATCCCAGGGACGTTAATATTGGCAGATTCACACGCGATCATTCACCGGTGACTCTCACGCACGATATCACTGCGCACATTTATACACCACCTCACGGACGCGCACCCCCCCTGGGGGACATTGTCACGAACCCCCCCCCCAAGGGGTCCGCGTAACCCCCCCAGGGGGTCTATGTAACCCCCCCCCCTCCCCCCGCTGCCCTAGCGCCCACGCACCCCGGGGCAGCAGCAGCAGCCGGCAGTGGCTCCGTTCCGGGCGCTCTGCGCGGGCTCTGCGCGGGGAATTTTGGGGTCCGCGGCTGAATAGGACTGAGGGGAGGTGGGCGGGGGGTCGAGGGGGATGGGGAGGGGGGTTAGGGAGGGAGGGGGGTCTCCCGTGTTCCCCTACGGCACCCACCGCCCCTCCCTCTCTGCCCCGGCACAGGTAGACCCAGGTGTGTAGGCGCACGCGTGCCCAGCGTTACCTGCACGCACGTCCACCTGCGCGCTCTGTTCAAGTGGTAACGAAGCCCACGCTACATTTGTTTCATTTTATTTGACCAGGAAAGCCCCACTGAGCTGCTACGTAGTTCTTTTTTCAGAAGCGACCTTCCTATCACGAATGAAAGCTCGACGAAGTGGCTCATTGCGGAAGTGTGCAGCGGACAAATCCTCGAAACGCGTGACGTTGATTCTAAACGTGGAGGGGATAACCGGAGGACCTGGAGAAGAATCCACGCGACCACGGGGAGAGACAAAGAGACGCGGCAAACTCCAAATATACAGCAGCAGGCGTCAGGGTCGGGATCGAACCCACGACCTCCTGCATACCAGGCGAGGTGGTTAACATCTCGTCACTGCGAGATTCACAATAACAACAATGCCATTTGCCCCCCTCCCAGGAGAGCTTCGCTGAGTCACGAGGATTCTGCCGCACCGGGACGTTTGGCCACGAGGCCGAGCAATGCGAGTCCGGCACCGCGTGGGAGGGAAGACAACTCAGCCGGAGACAACTAAACCTCCGCACAGATAGCTACAAGAATCCGACCGCACCCCCGCTCGCCTTCGCATGTACGCACCTGTGCCCGTGCGTGTCCACGTTCACCTGCTCAGGTGAGCTCGCACGCGGGCAGGTGAACGGTATCCACCGCGTGCGGGAACCGATGCGTTGCTCCGGCTAAACGCTTCGGTTACCCAGTTACCTCCTCGCCCCCCCCCCGCGCTCCCCCTCTCTTCCCATCACCCCGGGCTCTTTGTTGGCTCTCGCCCGAGCACGGACTGAGCTCCACACGCACGCACACAGAGAGTGTTTGCGGAGGGTGCGAGGGTGCAACGGGCGCAGTGAATAGAAGGGGCGAGTTTCCACAACAGAAACACGACTCGCCACGGGTGCGACACCGCCTCGCGTGGCTCACCTGTGCTCACCTGTGCTCACCTGCGGGCCGAGGGGCCAGCCAGCTAATGGAGCCGGTGTCACGTGCCCCGTGTCCCGTGGAAGGAAGGGCGCGCACAGCTGTCCCCGGAGTGTCACATGCGAACTGACCACGTGGCGCTCCTGGTGTGAGCACAGCGCCCCATACACACACCACACACAACTATACACACCATACACACACCATACACATACAACTATACACACACCATACACCCATCATACGCACCATACGCACCATACACACACACCACACGCACCATACACACACACCACACACACCATACACACACCACACACACACCATACACACTCCACACACCACCACACACACCATATACACCACACATACCACACACACACACCGCACACACCATACACACCATACACCCCACACACCACACCATACACCCCACACACCACACCACACACACATACACCCTATACACACACCCCACACACCACACACATACCCCACACACATACACACCCCATACACACACCATACACACACAATACACAAACACCCCATGCTCGTGCATTCACACACACGCCCCACACATTCAGAAATGCAAAGATCCACCACCGTGGTTGGTCGCGTGCGTGCGTTCATTCACGAAGTCGCCGTGCGAGCTGGGCAGGAGGCATTGGGAAATGCCGAGCCCACGCCGTAACTAGAGAGCACACACAATAAGACACGTCTAACCCGAACACTACAACTAACAATAGCACACTAAGAATCACAATTAAGAGACAAAACAAACATATACAGTGTATTGTAAAACAATATATATATAATTATAAAAAATTTACTTTTGTTTCTACGTTAAAATCTAATTCATGATCTTCAAACTAACGGGGATTCTGCTCCGGTGCACGACCTCGGCGATTTGAAACACCGTGAGAGAGGCACCAAGCTTGAATTCCGCGAGAGCAAAGAAGTGTTTGTGCGTGACTGGGCTTGGCTCGCTGACTGAGCTTGGCTCGCTGACTGGGCTTGGCTCGCTGACTGAGCTTGGCTCGCTGACTGAGCTGGACTGGATTTTAAGCTTTCGTGACTGCAAGGATCCATACTCTTGGTTTTTTCGGTAAGGTCACGTAGGTTAAAAAAGAAAACAACTAAATTAAATCACGATGTTTCGGAGGCAACACAAGCCTCCGTCTTCAGGTGGAACAGTCACAGCAAAATCACTGTATCAAGTGAAGAGAGCTCGAAGAGAGCTCTAATTTAATTTATTTGTTTTCTTGTTTAACCTACGTGACTTTACCGGAAAAACCAAAGAGTATGAGCTGGACTGGGCTGGCTCGCTGACTGAGCTGGGCTGGCTCACTGACTGTGCTGGGCTGGCTCACTGACTGAGCTGGGCTGGCTCGCTGACTGGGCTGGGCTGGCTCACTGACTGGGCTGGGCTGGCTCACTGACTGAGCTGGGCTGGGCTGGCTCGCTGAGCTGGGCTGGGCTGGTTCGCTGACTGGGCTGGGCTGGCTCACTGACTGGGCTGGGCCACTGACTGAGCTGGGCTGGGCTGGCTCGCTGACGAAGCTGGGCTGGGCTGGCTCGCTGACTGGGCTGGGCTGGCTCACTGACTGGGCTGGGCTGGCTCACTGACTGAGCTGGGCTGGGCTGGCTCGCTGACTGAGCTGGACGCGAGTCAGGGGTCGGCAAGCCTGCGGCTCTTGAAGGGAGGGACTGGCTTCGTACAATTGTGGTTCCTGAAAGATTGAGGGGTTTTTTTGTTCTTGAATTAAACCGAATTCGAAATGAGAAATAATGGCTCGATCTTGTTGTTTCGGTTGCAGCCCCCCTCCACCTCCCCCTTGGGCCGGATGGTTGTAGCTGGTGGCCGTGGCTGCTGCAGCGACTCTCCCTCCCTCTGTGGTGAATCTCGCCGCGGTGATCGCCACGCCACAGCATCCCGCCACCGTCTGGGTGCGGATTCCGTCCGGTGTGCGCTCCGTGCTCATGTCCAGAGGAGGGTCTTTAACGTCCCCATGGGCGGAGGGGGCAATGCCCCTCCAAGTATGAGAGGCAAAGCGAACCCCCCCCCCCCCCCCCCCCCCCCGAAATATAGAAGTCAAATTCCACTATGCCCCCCCCCCTCCACTTAGACATCCACGCAGCCGCCAGCGCTGTGGGTGGTGAAGGTAAACCGCTGGGAGCCGGATTCGTGTGACGATGATAACAGCGACGATAACAATAATGACGATACTCTTTTGTGCTTTCGGTAAAGTCACGGAGGTAGAAAAATAATAGATCGTCAGGTGGGACAACCACAGCAAGAAAAAACTGCTGGGTTTTTGGCGATCGAAACGTCGTGATATATTATTTTCTACCGACGTGACTTTACCGAAAGAACCAAAGAGTATGGATTCCTGCAGTCACGAAAGCTTCAAATCAATCATGACAAGCGGATCCAAGCTCAGGGCTGCTCGAAAGCCACCAGATCCGGGCAGAGATCGAGAGGAGGCCTTGAGGTGCTGCTTGAAAAGCCAGAGTGCGATTGCTCCGAGTCGCGAATCGTGACGGCGAGTTACGTTCCGTGGTGCCGCTCTGCTCGCACCGCGGCGCCGGCGTCTTGGCGATTTGCTCGCTTCCCGTTCCTCTCCGTTGAACTCCTGTATTGTGTTTGTTGTGTTTGTTGTGACTTCGTGACGTACTCTCTGGTTCTTTCGGTAAAGTCACGTGGATAGAAACAATAATAACAGAACACGACGGTGAGGATGCTTGTGTTGCGACCGAAACGTCGTGTTCTTTTATTGTTTTTTTCTACCTACGTGACTTTACCGATAGAACCAGAGATTATGGATTCCTGCAGTCACGAAAGCTTCAAATCAACTTTGTGACTTCTTTACTGGAACCATCTGTGATGAAAAGAGCTTTAGACCTCATCGGATTCCTCCTCCTCCAGGATGAACAAAGATTCTGATTCTTTGCACGCCGTGAGCACCTCAACCACGGATTGTTATTTTAAAGGGCACCCCCAGCGGCAGGTTTATAAAACTAGTTTATTATACCAGGTAGGGCCAACTGAGCCTCAACCTGTAGCTCTTTTTCAGAAGCGACCTGGCTATCAGAAATGAAAGCTCAAAGAAGTGGCCTTATCATCAGGTGGACATGGAAAGCAACGAAAAACTCTGAACGTGTGATGTTGATTCTAAATGTGGAGGGGAAAAAACGGAGGACTCGGAGAAAAAAGATCCACGTGACCACGAGGAAAGAGACATGCAAACTACAAATATACTATTTAAACTATTTTAAAACTATTTAAAACTATTTTTAACCAGGTAACGCCCACTTAACTATATATAGTTATTTTTCAGAAGCGACGTGGCTATCACAAATGATTGCTCAACGAAGTGGAGTCGGGAGAGTTGGGAGGAGAGCGAGGGGAGGGGAGAGTCGAGAGAGAATGGTTTTGTCAATGTTTGCCCAGGTGGTATGCTAACTTCGATTTTTAGAATGGAATTTGACACTCAAAGTTACGTGTTGTAGATTTTATGTTTGTTTTGCCAGACATCACGTTAGTCCGCTGCTGGGTAAATGGGGATCGTTGGCAATATTTGGCATTGAATTTTTTGTCTCG
>NW_026890924.1:0-6886 GCF_015708825.2 Lethenteron reissneri
AACCAGTGGCATCTACATCTGCAGAACGTGAAGAACCAGTGGCATCTACATCTGCAGAACGTGAAGAACCAGTGGCATCTACATCTGCAGAACGTGAAGAACCAGTGGCATCTACACTGCAGAACGTGAAGAATCAGTGGCATCTACATCTGCAGAACGTGAAGAACCAGTGGCATCTACCTGCAGAACGTGAAAACCAGTGGCATCTACATCTGCAGAACGTGAAGAACCAGTGGCATCTACATCTGTAGAACGTGAAGAACCAGTGGCATCTACATCTGAACGTGAAGAACCAGTGGCATCTACATCTAGAACGTGAAGAACCAGTGGCATACATCTGCAGACGTGAAGAACCAGTGGCATCTACATCTGAGAACGTGAAGAACCAGTGGCATTACATCTGCAGAACGTGAAGAACCAGTGGCATCTACATCTGCAGAACGTGAAGAACCAGTGGCATCTACATCTGCAGAACGTGAAGAACCAGTGGCATCTACATCTGCAGAACGTGAAGAACCAGTGGCATCTACATCTGCAGAACGTGAAGAACCAGTGGCATCTACATCTGCAGAACGTGAAGAACCAGTGGCATCTACATCTGCAGAACGTGAAGAACCAGTGGCATCTACATCTGCAGAACGTGAAGAACCAGTGGCATCTACATCTGCAGAACGTGAAGAACCAGTGGCATCTACATCTGCAGAACGTGAAGAACCAGTGGCATCTACATCTGCAGAACGTGAAGAACCAGTGGCATCTACATCTACAGAACGTGAAGAACCAGTGGCATCTACATCTGCAGAACGTGAAGAACCAGTGGCATCTACATCTGCAGAACGTGAAGAACCAGTGGCATCTACATCTACAGAACGTGAAGAACCAGTGGCATCTACACCTGCAGAACGTGAAGAACCAGTGGCATCTACATCTGCAGAACGTGAAGAACCAGTGGCATCTACATCTGCAGAACGTGAAGAACCAGTGGCATCTACATCTGCAGAACGTGAAGAACCAGTGGCATCTACATCTGCAGAACGTGAAGAAAGTGGCATCTACATCTGTAGAACGTGAAGAACCAGTGGCATCTACATCTGCAGAACGTGAAGAACCAGTGGCATCTACATCTGCAGACGTGAAGAACCAGTGGCATCTACATCTGCAGAACGTGAAGAACCAGTGGCATCTACATCTGCAGAACGTGAAGAACCAGTGGCATCTACATCTGTAGAACGTGAAGAACAGTGGCATCTACATCTAGAACGTGAAGACCAGTGGCATCTACATCTGCAGAACGTGAAAACCAGTGGCATCTACATCTGCAGACGTGAAAACCAGTGGCATCTACATGCAGAACATGAAGAACCAGTGGCATCTACATCTGCAGAACGTGAAGAACCAGTGGTATCTACATCTGCAGACGTGAAGAACCAGTGGCATCTACATCTGTAGAACGTGAAGAACCAGTGGCATCTACATCTGCAGAACGTGAAGAACCAGTGGCATCTACATCTAGAACGTGAAGAACCAGTGGCATCTACATCTGTAGAACGTGAAGAACCAGTGGCATCTACATCTGCAGAACCAGTGGCATCTACATCTGCAGAACGTGAAGAACCAGTGGCATCTACATCTGCAGAACGTGAAGAACCAGTGGCATCTACATCTGCAGAACCAGTGGCATCTACATCTGTAGAACGTGAAGAACCAGTGGCATCTACATCTGCAGAACGTGAAGAACCAGTGGCATCTACATCTGCAGAACACGAAGAACCAGTGGCATCTACATCTCCAGAGCGAGAAGAACCAGTGGCATCTACATCTACAGAACGTGAAGAACCAGTGGCATCTACATCTGCAGACGAGAAGAACCAGTGGCATCTACATCTGCAGAACGTGAAGAACCAGTGGTATCTACATCTGTAGAACGTGAAGAATCAGTGGCATCTACATCTGTAGAACGTGAAGAACCAGTGGCATCTACATCTGTAGAACGTGAAGAACCAGTGGCATCTACATCTGTAGAACGTGAAGAACCAGTGGCATCTACATCTGTAGAACGTGAAGAACCAGTGGCATCTACATCTGCAGAACGTGAAGAACCAGTGGTATCTACATCTGTAGAACGTGAAGAACCAGTGGCATCTACATCTGTAGAACGTGAAGAACCAGTGGCATCTACATCTGCAGAACGTGAAGAACCAGTGGCATCTACAGAACGTGAAGAACCAGTGGCATCTACATCTGCAGAACGTGAAGAACCAGTGGCATCTACATCTGTAGACGTGAAGAACCAGTGGCATCTACATCTGTAGAACCTGAAGAACCAGTGGCATCTACATCTGTAGAACGTGAAGAACCAGTGGCATCTACATCTGCAGAACGTGAAGAACCAGTGGCATCTACATCTGTAGAACGTGAAGAACCAGTGGCATCTACATCTGTAGAACGTGAAGAACCAGTGGCATCTACATCTGCAGAACGTGAAGAACCAGTGGCATCACAGAACGTGAAGAACCAGTGGCATCTACATCTGCAGAACGTGAAGAACCAGTGGCATCTACATCTGCAGAACGTGAAGAACCAGTGGCATCTACATCTGTAGAACGTGAAGAACCAGTGGCATCTACATCTGTAGAACGTGAAGAACCAGTGGCATCTACATCTGCAGAACGTGAAGAACCAGTGGTATCTACATCTGTAGAACGTGAAGAACCAGTGGCATCTACATCTGTAGAACGTGAAGAACCAGTGGCATCTACATCTGCAGAACGTGAAGAACCAGTGGCATCTACAGAACGTGAAGAACCAGTGGCATCTACATCTGCAGAACGTGAAGAACCAGTGGCATCTACATCTGCAGAACGTGAAGAACCAGTGGCATCTACATCTGTAGAACGTGAAGAACCAGTGGCATCTACATCTACAGAACATGAAGAACCAGTGGCATCTACATCTACAGAACGTGAAGAACCAGTGGCATCTACATCTACAGAACGTGAGAAACCAGTGGCATCTATACCTGCAGAACATGAAGAACCAGTGGCATCTACATCTACAGAGCGAGAAGAACCAGTGGCATCTACATCTGTAGAACGTGAAGAACCAGTGGCATCTACATCTGTAGAACGTGAAGAACAGTGGCATCTACATCTGCAGAACGTGAAGAACAGTGGCATCTACAGAACGTGAAGAACCAGTGGCATTACATCTGCAGAACGTGAAGAACCAGTGGCATCTACATCTGCAGAACGTGAAGAACCAGTGGCATCTACATCTACAGAACAGGGGAGGAGACGAGAGGAGGAGGAGAGACAGAGAAGGGCGGGCGGCGAAGAGAAAGGAAGACAGCGCGCGAGTCTGTGACGTGGGTCGCTCTACGCGCAGCAAACGCAGGAGAGAGACACGGAGAGCACGAGAGACACGGAGAGACGGAGAGACACGGAGAGAGACACGGAGAGACACGAGAGACACGGAGAGACACGAGAGACACAGAACGGCCTTGAGGGTTTTATTTGTATTCTTGGTCCTTTTGGTAAAGTCACGTAGAAGGGAAATAATAAAATAAGAAAAATAAAACAATAAAATAATTTTCACGACGTTTCGGCCACAACGCAAGCAGCCGTCCTCAGGTGAAAACCAGGTCTGTCGGGGAGACAGCGTCTGAATGAAACAGCACACGGGCTTGGAGCATATATATAAGCTGGGCGCCTTGACAAAAGAATTGCTTATCAAGAGTAATTTAGCATATTTATGGGAAATGCAGGAATGTGACTAGTACTACTTATGCCGTGCATTATGCAGGATTAGCATTCAGACGCTGTCTCCCCTACGTGGTGACTTTACCGAAAAACCTAAGAGTATGAATCCTTGCAGTCACGAAAGCTTCAAATCTAAAACAAACCTTGTTGGCCGAGGCGACGGCGTCATTGCGTGCGACGCTGACAGGCTTTGCCCGAGGCAAGGCCGGAGAAACTTCCAGACCTCAAGAGGCAAATACCCCCACTCCTCCCCCTTCTCTATTCAATGCGGGTCCCACCCCCCACCGCCCCCCCACCCCCTCAGTTTGACACGAAACTCCACAGCGACACGGCAAGTCCCCGCGCGTTATCTTGCGGAACGTGGCACCGTTCGGCTCGTAAACAAGAAAAACCCGTAAAAAACAAAGTTTTTCACTACAAATCCTTTATATGCGTGGAATCGGGGCGGCTAGAGTCTCTCGCTCTGGCTTGAGACGGCTGCCACCTATAGGTCAGATGATTGTCTGGCAGCATTAAACAATGGTAATAAATATATATATTTCCTAAACAGTGTAAAATTTTGGAATTTTTTTCTCACGAAAATGCATTGTCACGCACAACGAGTCTGTGTGCAAAATGTCAGCTCGATTGGATCACGGAAAGTGGGTTAAAAAACGACCGAAAGATTTGCACGGTCCTAAGCAAGCAAGCGAGTGAACTTAATATAAAGGATTTAAAAAAAACACCGGCTCGCTGACAAACCGACAGACCTCCGGAAGACGAATTCGCTCGCGAGTAGAGGGAGTCCCTGCGACAAGCCAATTCGTGACTCGCGAAGGCAGGAAACCCCCCCTCGCCGTGCCCCGCCCCCCCAGCAAGCCACGCCCCCCGTTTAGCTCGCGATCGCCGCGAGGTCAAAATGCGCAAAAAAAACATAAAAAAGCAAAAAACGGCGGATTTTAAAGATTTGATTCTCTAATCCGAACCCCCGACAACTGAACAAACTTTTTTGCCCGACTAGCTCGCTCGCTCGCTCACCCCGCCGATTCCACGTCAGCCGATCGCGCGTCGGGGTGGAGGCGCGGGGGAGAGAGGCACGCGCGGTACATGCGCTACCGGAGCTACGCGTTTAAACATTTTAAATCGTGATCGCACATCTATCTGGAACAACACCACCACCCCACCGCTACCCACTCTCTCTCTCTCTCTCGGAGTACCATTTACCGTAGATTTGAAGCTTTCGTGACTGCAAGGGTTCATATTCTTAGGTTTTTACGGTAAAGTCACGTGTAGGTAAAACATTAAAATTAATAAAAAATAAATAAAATAAAACAAAAATCACGGTCCCACCTGATGACGGAGACTTGTTGTTGCCTCCGAAACGTCGTGATTTTGTTTATTTATTATTTTTATTAATTTTGATGTTTTACCTACACGGTGACTTACCGAAAAAACCTAAGAATACCATTTACCGATTCGCGCCAATAAAATTTATTGCACTAGGGGGTGGCGGGGGGTGGCGGGGAGGGAGCGTTACATTTGCTACGATGAAAAGCATCGTAAAAAAATAAGTGTATACGTACAACTATCTCTTAATACAATCGAGCCTCAAGGGATCAGACGGCCCCCTGCCGACAAGCGGTCTCTCGCTCGCCCCCCCCCGCCCCCTCCACCAAGGGGCCGCTGCTACACGAGACGGGGGCGTCTGGCGCGAGGAAAGCAACGAGCGCAACTATTCTGCCTCCGCATATAAAAAACAACTTTGCCTAACGCCTACGCGTCTTCTTTCACGCGCCAATTTTACTAAAGTCAGCTCACGCGAGAACTAAGCGTTTGTTAAACACGTGGCGGCGGCGGTGGCGCGGTGACGACGACGCAGGCGGTAATCTCCAGCGACAGTCGTACGTGTAATATTGTCGGAGTTTGTGCTCGCGACGTCAACATTCGGTTTTTTGCCGACAGACCAAATGAAATGGCGTGCGCGCGTGTGCGTGGAGTTTTTTCCGCACCGCACGTAGCCGGCGTGTGATCGGAGGTGCGTTGGAAGGACAACAAAACCAAACACAAGAATCACTTCTAGAGAAATTAGTTCTCAATCGTGACCTTTACCGAACGAACCAAAGAGTACGGATCCTTGCAGTCACGAAAACTTCAAGCTCCAGTTGGGCTTCCTAATATCGGGCGCACGAGACGGGGAAGTGGCGATGGGGGCGATGTCGACGGAACGCGGCGGATTCGCCCCGAGGCCCGAGCCGTCGTCGACGCGCTGCCGCCGCTGCCTTGCGAGCGGCGCTCTCACACGCCGCTCTACTCCACACGCGGCCGTCAGCGCTCGTAGGGCGGCCTGCCGGGGGGAGCCCCTCGGCCCGCCGGGCCAGTCGGCCCGCCCGGGGCGGGCGTCGCCAGAGCGCCAGGAGGCCGTCGGAGGGCGTCGCCGCAGAGCGATGGAGGTGCGGGTGCTGGGCGGGTCGTGGGTCGCGGGCGGGAGGCTCGTCGACGCGGGGAGGCAGTCGTCCATCCTGCGGTGGGAGGCGAGAGAGCGGAGGGAGGGAGGTGAGGGAGGGAGGTGAGGGAGGTGAGGGAGGCGAGGGAGGGAGGAGGAGGCGAGAGGGGAGCAGAGAGAGCGGGGGAGGGAGGGAGAGAGGGAGGGAGGGGAGGGAGGGAGGGAGCAGAGAGAGGGAGGGAGGGAGGGAGATAGGGAGGGAGGGGAGGGAGGGAGCAGAGAGAGTGGGTGGTGAGTGGGTTGAGTGGGGTGAGTGGGTCAGTGGGTGAGTGGGAGTGGGTGAGTGGGTCAGTGGGTGAGTGGGTCAGTGAGTGAATGGGTGAGTGGGTGGGTGAGTGGGTTGAGTGAGTGAATGGGTGAGTGAGTGGGTGGGTGAGGGGGTGATGGGTGAGTGAATGGGTGAGTGGGTGAGTGGGTGGGTGAGTGGGTGAGCGTGCGTGCGCGGGGAGTGGGTGGCGAGTGATGTGGCGAGTGGGCAAGGGGCGTGGGTGAGTGGGTCAGTGGGTGAGTGGGTCAGTGGGTGAGTGAGTGAGGTGGGGGTGGTGGGTGAGGATGATAGTGGGCGCGGAGCGGTGAGTGGGTGAGTGGAGTGGGTGGGTGAGTGGGTGAGAGGGGGTGAAGGTGAGTGGGTGAGGGTGGGTGAGTG
>NW_026890925.1:0-12393 GCF_015708825.2 Lethenteron reissneri
GTAGCGCAACTACGCACGGCGATCTGTAATTGATTGTTAATGCTCTCGACTTCTGGTCAGTCATCATATATCTGTGTGACAGCGTCGCAGCCATATGCCACTGACACGGCCATATGACGATTGAGTATAAACCAGAGGTCGCAATCGGGTACCCGATACCCGTATCCTACCTACACGTACCCGGCCGGGTACGGGTAGGGTACGGGTATCGGGTAGGGTACGGTACCCGTTTGCGACCCTGGTGCGGCCGGGTACGGGTAAGGAATCACAACCCGTTTGCGCCTCTGGTATAAACGAATCCTGCCCACAACCGAGTGGCGTAGGGGAGGGGGACCCCCTGCAGGAGGAGGCACGCGGCAGCTCTGAAGCGGAGAGAGTTGCCATGGGAGCTGGACGTACCCCCCCGTCCCCCCCCCCACGCAGCTCGTGTGCGTCTCGGGAAGCGGCAGGAGACCTTCGGTGCGAGTGGACGTGGCGGGTGAACAAACGTCACGTCGAGGGGAAATCACGGGACCTCCTTTGCCAGTACCAACTATACTCAGGGTTTTCCCCTTTTATCTGGCATAAAACTGACACCTTTTGCACGGAATCATGTGCGCCTTTTGGCGTCATCTGGTCGAACACCATATGGGACTAGGCTCTAAAGAAAGCTGTCTCTGGTGTGGACCAATCAGTTTTCAAAGACAATGCATACATTATCAGAGTATTGTTTTTTTGTTTGTATTTGACTGCGAGTATAGTGGTTAATGTAAGCATGATTCCTTGCAAAAGGTGTCAGTTTTGTTGCCAGAAAAAAGGGGAAAACCACCTATTGGTCGAGGGGAAACTCGCTTGTTGCCGGCGGAGGGACCCCCGGCGACGTCCCCTTACCCGACTCGGCCGTGGGGTCCGGCGCGTTCTCCGCGCCAGGCGCGGTGCAGTCCCACCGCTTGCCCTTGAACTGGTCGCGACACTCATGCAGCGCCAGCCGGACGCCCTGCACCACCGCGTGCACGTGGTCCAGGCGGCGCAGGCACATTTTGCGCTGCACGGGGATAGTCCCGGACCCCGATGCACCGCGCCGATACTCGGTGGTGTTAGAGTGGAGGGCCCACTGCGCAAGCGGCCTGCAGAGGGGTGGGAGTCGCGGTGGCTAGGATGTTAACTACCTCGCCTGTGTACAGGATCGTGGGTTCGATCCCGAACCTGACTCCTGCTGCTGTATATTTGGAGTTTGGGTGTCTCTCTCTCATCACCATCACGGTGGCTAGGAGATGTTAACTACCTCGCCTGTGTACAGGAGGTCGTGGTTCGATCCCGAACCTGGACGCCTGCTGCTGTAATTTGGAGTCTGCGTGTCTCTCTCTCATCATCATCACGGTGGCTAGGAGATGTTAACTACTTCGCCTGGTACGCAGGCAGTCGTGGGTTCGATCCCAACCCCTTACAAGTAAACCCGTAAAAACAAAGTTTTTCACTATAAATCCTTTATATGCGTGGCGGCTAGAGTCTTCTCGTCCTCTGGCTTGAGATGGCTGCCACCTATGGGTCAGATTGTCTGCCACCATTAAGCAATTGGTAATTAAATATTTAATTTGTTTTCCCTAACAGTGTAAAATTTTGGAAAAATTTTTTCACGAAAATTATTTGTCACACACAACGAGTCTGTGTGGAAATGTCAGCTCGATTGGATCACGGGAAGTGGGTTCAAAAACGAGCGAAAGATTTGCACGGTCGTAAGCAAGCAAGCACGCAAACTTAATATAAAGGATTTTAAAAATGCCTGCTGCTGCATGTACGTGTTGAGTTTGTGTGTCTCTCCCCGTGGTCGCGTGGATTTTTCTCCAGGTCCCTCTGGTTTTTCCTCCTCCTCCTTCGCATTTAGAATCAACGTCTCTACGCGTTTGGGGCTAATCCGGCTGCCGCTATCATCATCATCACGTGGTCATTTATATCGGCCACGTCCCTTGAGCTACAATGTGCGACAGACAGACCACTCCTGAGAAGAGAGAGCTGCAATATACAATGTCAAAGAGCTATCTGTGGAATTTCTACAGGTTTTAAATGTGAATATTATTACGCCATGTATACACACCAGAGGTCGCAACCGGGTACCCGATACCCGTACCCTACCCGATACCCGGCTACCCGTACCCGGCCGGGTAGGGTACAGGTACGGATACCCGATTGCGACCTCTGGGATGAAGCCATGTTGCAGGCGCGGGTGGGTTGATTCCAGGAACTTGAATTGTGAGAAGAGACAAGACGTTGGGAAATGAGTGACAAACGGTGACTCACCAGTGACTCACGGCCTACCCGTACCCGTACTCAGCCGCACCAGGGTCGCAAACGGGTACACGTACCCGGCCGGAGGACCACAGAATAAAAAAAAGCTTATACGACCACGGGAAAACATAGCAACTCTAACTATACGGCGTGTTATAAGGTCGCAATTGAACCCACGACCTCCTGCATAACAGCCGAGGTAGTTAACATCTCCTAGCCACCGTGGTGCCCGCTAGACATTGTGTACCTAGTGTATATACACACACGCACGAGATAAAACAAACATTCCCGTACAACAACCGTATGGGGTGTGCAACATATTGGCGAGATAAGAAGGTTGCTTAACGTCGAAACTTGTGCGATCGTCGCAGCAGTGAGGCGGAAGACAGCAGCGTTGGCGTCTCGCGTTTACCACCAAGAGGAGCTGCCCACTGCCCACAGCTGTGTCAAGACGCAGAGACCCAGCAGAGGGCAGCAGTCCATGCAGCGCAGGGAGCCCATCGCAATCCTCGTGGTCAGCTGCGCTGCGCACAAGAGACGCGGGCCGTGACGATGTTAACGCCCTCGCCTGGTACGCAAGAGTCGTGGGTTCGATCCCGACCCTGACGATGCCTGCTGCCGTATCTTTTTAGTTTTCATGTCTCGCTCATCGTCATCGTCATCATCATCATAACGGTGGCTGGGAGATGTTAATGACCCCGTGTGGTACGTGGGATCGAACCCACGACCGCTTGCGTACCAGGCAGGAGTTAACATCTCAAGTTCAAGTTCAAGTACTAGGTGTAGCGCTGTGAGGCATTCGGCTCTTGAATTGGGTGCAACCGCAACAAACAAAAGACAAAAACATGAACAGAAACATCTAAAAGTGACTATGTGACTGAGTGCAAACAGAAAATCCAAGAAACGACAGCAAAATGTTGCAGAAAAAACACCGTTACACCAACGCTGTGCAAACATCCCAGTGGGATGCAAGTCAACAACAACAACAACCACAAGACAACTTAGATTAAGGCCATCAGTCTTACTCCGTACTACAACAAACGTGGTCAAACCAGTAAACTTTTCGAAATCACCAAAATAAAAGCAATGAAGCAGTGATCATAGGAACTGTGACGGAATTTTCACAATAAACGACATAAACACATGTACCACCAGAACCCTGCAGCCACAGCTGGCTGCTGCATGAGTCACTCCACAACAGCAGCAGCATCAATCGGAGTATCAACATTTTTCAATGCACCTTTAAGATCAGCACACTAAATCAAAACAGGTTATACTTTGCAGCGATCATCCGGAGCGAAACATTTTATTTTAGGCCACTGAATAGCACATTACACTGGTAATGTGTTATATACACACACACACAGTGTTATATATATACACACACACAGTGTTATATACACACACACACAGTGTTTATACACACACACACAGTGTTATACACACACACAGTGGCGTACCAGGCACTCATGAGGCCGAGTAGACCTAGGGAGGCCCATGACCGGTTCAGATAATCGTCACCGTGTTGGCCGTGAGCGGAATCGAACCTAACACTTGCACACACACACACAACACTGGTAATGTGTTATACACACACACAGTGTTACACCACACATACACCACACGTACCTTCGGGGCGAAGCGGCTAAGGAACGAAATCCTTTCGCGTGAAGACGAAAGAAACCGCATCCGCAATGTGGCCCCATTCCTAATCAAATAGACGCGATCGCAAACGAGTTTCCCCGTCGTCGGCACCATCTCACCTGGCAGGTAGACAGACAGGCACGCAGCCTGGCAGGCGGGCAGGCAGGTAGACAGGCAGGTGGCAGGTAGACAGGCTGGCAGGCGGGCGGGCTGGCGGGCTGGCAGGTAGACAGGTGGGCAGGCAGGCAGGTAGGTCGGTAGGTAGGCAGGTACACAGACAGGCAGGTAGACAGGTAGTCAGACAGGCAGGTAGACAGGCAGGCAGGTAGACAGGCAGGTAGACAGGCAGGTAGACAGGCAGGTAGACAGGTAGACAGGCAGGCAGGCTGGCAGGTATACAGGTAGACAGGCTGGCAGGTAGACAGGCAGGCAGGTAGACAGGCAGGTATACAGGTAGGCAGGCTGGTATACAGGTAGGCAGGCTGGCTGGCAGCACAAGGTGAGGAATGAACTCCCCACCACCACTGCAGTGTCTGTGGCAAGCCCTTTTATCGAGTGGGTAGCCTTGTTGTTGTTGTATTTAGTCATGATGAGTCAGCAGGGCGTGCTGCTTGTGATGAGTCAGATCCCACGTGCCCCGTGATGATCTAATCCCACACACGCGCGTCCCTCGCGAATGAAGTACCGGTGAAGACACTTGACGCCGAGTGGAGGCACACGTATATTTATTTAGCACAACTCGTTTGTGACATACAGCACTGGAGGGGTAGCGGCCCCCTCACCCGACTAGCTAAGGATACACTTCCTAGCTAGTCCTAGCCTGCCTCACAGTCCTCCACTATTGGGCTAGGGGAGGCTACTTGGCCCGACACTGGTAAGTCGGGCCCGGTACCCGGAGTCCCAGACCAGCTCTTAGAAAGCACCGGCTCTGGCTCTCGGGACCACGCCGCTGGCTCAGTCCTGTTCGGCCCTGACAAGGACATCGAACGAGGGGAGTCCAGGGCTCTATCTAAGACTTCAGTCTTCTTGGTTAGCTTTTAACATAACTGACTCGAGCCCCTATAACGTCCCCTTTTATACCCAACCCTCCTTGAGGGTGGGGCCCCGGGGATCATAACGCCAAACCAGCCCCCCCCAGGGTGTCTGGCTCGGACGTCGCAGAGGGCATCTCCCCGTGCACACACGTAGCCCCGCCCACTGTGTTTGTTTCCCATAGACTGCCATACATAACGGGCCCTCTCTTTAACACTCCTACACAAACAAGAGGCACCCTGCCCCGATCACTGTGACTTGGAGTTTGTTTGAATGTTTCGTTTGGTGGAGGATGATTGTTACTGCAGCTCGCCTTGAATCCGTGTGCAGCAGTCACCTGAATGTCACTCGCGTTTGACATGTTCATGGCTAATGCCGGGCGAAAACAATAACATGTCCCGCCTAATGTGAGAATTATGCAACGGCAGACGCTTTGAGCAAACCCCCTTGAGTTTCGATTTTATTTTTATTTTATTTAAATTGTATTTTTTTTAAATGTATTAAATTTTCTTTTAATTTTTTTATTTTTTTATTTATGTAATATGTTTGTATTATGTTTTAGTTTAAATCGAAATTGTCTATATTTATTTATAAAGTTGCGCATTTTACTGTGACGTCACATTTCTTAACCCCTTCCCCCTCGTCACACATCGTCACAAACGTCTGACCGCCCCCCCCCCCCAGGTGCGTGACGTCATTTATGGACCTTGTTGATTATTCTAAATGGAGCAGGGAGGGGGCGGAGTGGGTGAGTGAGTGACTGGGTGGGTGAGTGAGTGTGACTGGGTGGGTGAGTGGCTGGATGAGTGAGTGAGTGAGTGACTGGGTGGGTGAGTGGCTGGGTTGAGTGACTGGGTGGGTGGGTGATGGCTGGGTGATGAGTGACTGGGTGGGTGTGAGTGGCTGGGTGAGTGAGTGACTGGGTGGGTGGGGGAGTGGCTGGGTGAGTGAGTGACTGGGTGGGTGGGTGAGTGGCTGGGTGAGTGAGTGACTGGGTGGGTGGTGAGTGGCTGGGTGAGTGAGTGACTGGTGGGTGGGTGAGTGGCTGGTGAGTGAGTGACTGGGTGGGTGGGTGAGTGGCTGGGTGAGTGACTGGGTGGGTGGGTGAGTGGCTGGGTGAGTGAGTGACTGGGTGGGTGGGTGAGTGGCTGGGTGGGTGAGTGACTGGGTGGGTGGGTGAGTGGCTGGGTGAGTGGCTGGGTGGGTGTGTGGCTGGGTGATGAGTGACTGGGTGGGTGAGTGACATGGTGAGTGAGTGATTGGTGGGTGAGTGACTGGGTGGGTGAGTGACAAAAGATCCCCCGTGTAGCCTGAACAGAACTGCTGTTGGGGCAAGTGCTGTTAGCGAGCCACCTATGAAGGCCGGCACGGCGCACGAGGTGGATGGGTTGCCAACACCACGTCCGGCCGCCTTTGTCTCCCCCAGTGGCGATGTTTACTACACGCTGCGCCGGGTACTCGTTTGAGGCTGAGTCTACCTAGGGGGAAGATAATCGCAACCGGCGTTGGTGGCCGTGAGCGGGAATCGAACTCGGGCGGCCGGGTTCGTAGCGCAGCGTAGTGCTAACCGCTGCGCCACCGCTTTCCCTCGGTATGCCACAGTGCCGCACTTCGTAGCTGCTGCTCACTCACAGAACTTGCCCCAACAGCCCTGTGATGGATATACAGAGGGTGGAATCGTTGGCCAACACCACACAAACACAGACCTACACACACACAGACCCACACACACACACAGACCCACACACACACATACACAGACCTACCACACACAGACCCACACACACACACAGACGTACACACACACAGACCCACACACACACAGACCCACACACACACAGACCTACACACACACCACCCACCCACACCTACCTACACACAGACCCACACACCACACAGACCTACACATACACAGCACACACACACACAGACCTACACACACGCAGACACACACAAACACAGACCTACACACACACAGACCCACACACACACAGACCCACACACACACAGACCTACACACACACAGACCCACACACACACACAGACCCACACACACAACCCCACACACACACACAGACCTACACACACACAGACCTACACACACAGACCTACACACACACCACACACACACACACAGACCCACACACACACACAGACCCACACACACACAGACCTACACACACCACAGACCCACACACAGACCCACACACACACACACACAGACCTACACACACAGACCCACACACACACAGACCCACACACACACACAGACCCACACACAAACACAGACCCACACACAAACACAGACCTACACACACACAGACCCACACACACACAGACCCACACACACAGACCTACACACACACACAACCCACACACACACACAGACCCACACACACAGACCTACACACCAGACCTACACACACACAGACCTACACACACACAGACCCACACACACACACAGACCCACACACACACACAGACCACACACACCACAGACCCACACACACACACAACCTACACACACACAGACCCACACACAGACCCACACACACACACACAGACCTACACACACACAGACCCACACCCAACCCACACACACACACAGACCCACACACAAACACAGACCTACACACACACAGACCCACACACACACACAGACCCCACACACACACACAGACCAACACACACACACAGACCTACACACACACAGACCCACACACACACACAGACCCACACACACAGACCCACACACACACACACACCCACACACACACACACAGACCAACACACACACACACAGACCTACACACACACAGACCCCACACACACACAGACCCACACACAGACCCACACACACACACCTACACACACAGACCTACACACCACAGACCTACACACACACAGACCCACACACGACCCACACACAAACACAGACCTACACACACACAGACCCACACACACACACAGACCCCCACACACACACACAGACCAACACACACACACACAGACCTACACACACACAGACCCACACACACACCAGACCCCCACACAGACCCACACACACACACCTACACACACAGACCTACACACACACAGACCTACACACACACAGACCCACACACACAGACCCACACACACACAAAGACCCACACACACACACGGACCTACACACACAGACCCACACACACACACAGACCCACACACACACACAGACCCACACACACACACACAGACCCACACACACAGACCTACACACACACAGACCCACACACAGACCCACACACAATATAGACCTACACACACACACACAGACCCACACAACAACAACAACAACCGCCATTCGCCACTAAGTGGCGGTGACGTCACCACGATGCTTGTGCCAGGCCAAGTGCACCTTGAGGCCACGTGAAGTGTCGAAAGCCCGCTGGCAGGGTCACGGGGCAGACCCAGGTGCCACTGGTCGACTGACCGAGATGACCGAGATGACTGGCTGATGCACCACCTGTGCCCCCTACTGTGCCAACTTGCTGTGCTTTAGCCACCCGGCGCTCCGTCGTTGTTGTGAGCGTCGCTCCTCCGCCCTCCGTTGTTGTTGGAGGGCGACTGCCTCCAACTGCCCAGTAGCGTCCTTCACGAGCCTCCTCCACTGAGGCCCATCTTGACACCGCTGGTACCAGTCATCGGCAAGTCCACTCAGCTCCACGTCCTCCTGTACCACATCACTCCATCTCTTCTCCAGCCCGTGCCGCGCCGTCTAGCCCCTCGATCCGGCCGAACAAAAGCTGTTTAGGCATGCGGTGGCTGGGCATGCGGGCTACATGACCCAGCCAACGCAGCCTTGCCTGCCGGAGGAGCTCACTGATGGGACTTTGCCCAGATCTTTCAAGGATTTGTGAGCTCCTCACACAATCCAGCCTGGTTAAACCCAGGATGGATCGTAGGCAGGCCAGCCTAAATGTTTCCAACCGGCGAAGATGCTCCACCAGGGGGGTCCACGTCTCGCAAGCGTAGAGAAGGGAGGGAATGACCGTGGCCGAGAAGACCTGAAGCTTCGTGCGGAGCGACAGACCAGGTAGCTTCCACACAGCGTTACGCAACCGATGAAAAGATTGATTCGGAGTGAGACCTCTGCTGATAGACTGGAGCCGGTCATAAGCACACTGCCCAGGTATGGGAAACTCTCCACTCTCTCCACAACTGCCCCATCACCAATTGGGAGTTGTGGGGGTGGAGTGTCCGATGGTACAAAATACCCAGGCAGGTGCTTGGTTTTGGTGGGGCTGATGGTAAGGCCTCACCTCTTAGTGGCACGCTCCAGTCTCAGCAGCAGCGCCTCCAACTCCTCTTCTGAGAGCAGCTATTACCAAATCATCGGCATACATAACGTGGTTGACCAATAGGGAGCCATCCCTTGATCGCACCCGGGCGTCGATCAGCCTCCATTATATCTGTACCAAACGGAAATTCCCCCGGTACAGCTATTGAAGGCTTCACGAACTACGCGGTCAAAATAGATGTTAAATAATGTGGGAGCACAGAGAGACATCCCTGTCGCACCCCAAGGTGTACAGGGAAAGGCTCCGACTCCCGGCCACGTAGTTTTACCCGGGCCCGCTCACCATCATGAAGGTCCTTAATGATCGTGAGCAGAGGGTCAGGGACTCCGAAAGCACGAAGAACAACCCAGAGTCCAGTCCTACTGATGGTATCATAGGCCTTGACCAGGTCAATAAAGCAGAGATGTAGGTCTTTTTGGAATTCCCTACACCTCTGCTGTAGCAGACGGACAGAAAATATGGCATCTGTGCAGGACCGCCCTTTCCTGAAACCGCATTGGGGCTCCGCAAGCCCCTCCTCAGCGTGCCTAGCAAGGCGATGTTGAATAATCCTTGCCAGGACCTTACCCGGCACACTGAGGAGTGAGATGCCCCTGTAGTTGTTACAGTCTGTGCGGTTCCCCTTCTTAAAGAGGGGGACCACCAGGGCATCCTTCCAGTCCTGCGGAACCCGTCCAGTGGTCCAGACTGTTGTTATGATGTCATATAGGGCAGTCTGTGCACAAACGCCACCCTCCCTCAGCATTTCGCTTGGGAGATCATCTCTGCCCGGTGCCTTCCCTGGTCTCAGACTCCGGATCGCCCTCAGTACTTCCTCAACAGCTGGAACCTCAGCCAGCCACTCACAGGGGGTGACCTCTTCCAATATTTGAGGCACCGCAGCCTCAGCAGGGTTATCCCCACTTTGTGCCATGATGTTTTCCTGGCTGAGAGAATTTCCCTCCCCCAGGACCTCACAGAAATGCTCAGAAAATCTGCAAACCTGTTCCTGGGGGTCGGAGATTTGATCACCGTTTTTTCCTCTAATGATGGTAATAGGTGTGGCGCTGCAGGTTACTTTTTTGATGGAGTTAAATAGTGATTTGTGATCACGGGCCACTGAGGCAGACTCCATCTCCTCAGCAACCCGCGACCACCACCCATCCTTACAACGCCTTACGGCTCTCCGAACTTCCGAGCGAAGGCTGCGGTAAACCTCCTCATTCTCTGACGTGGGATGCTGTAGGCGATGAGAGTGGGCCTGTCGCTTTTTCTCAATTAACCTGAACACCTCCTCTGTCAGCCAGGGTTTCTGGGGAGGTCTGGACCGCGTACCCAAAGCAGCCATTGCAGCTGCATGAGTCACAGTCTTAAACCTCGCCCATTTACCCTCGACATCCACACACACACAGACCCACACACACACACCAGACCTACACACACAGACCCACACACACACACACAGACTACACACACACAGACCCACACACACACACAGACCTACACACACACACAGACACACACGCACACAGACCTACACACACAGACCCACACACACACACAGACCTACACACACAGACCCACACACACACACATAGACCTACACACAGACAGACACACACACACACAGACCTACACACACGCAGACACACACAGACCTACACACACACAGACACACACACACAGACCCACACACACAGACCTACACACACCACAGACCCACACACACACACACCACACACACAGACCCACACACACACAGACCTACACACACACAGACCTACACACACACAGACCCACACACACACAGACCCACACACACACAGACCCCCACACACACACAGACCCACACACACACAGACCTACACACACACAGACCCACACACAGACCCACACACACACACAGACCCACACACACACACACAGACCTACACACACAGACCCACACCACACAGACCTACACACACACAGACCCACACACACACACAGACCCACACACAAACACATAGACCTACACACAGACAGACACACACACACACAGACCTACACACACGCACACACACACAGACCTACACACACACAGACACACACACACGGTTACAGTAAAATCCCTTCAAACCCACACGAACTCCCACCCCACCCCATCTCTCTCGTTATGAAAGACCAGAATCCAACACAGAGGGGAACAGTGGTGCCAGGGACCCTCAGAGTAACTTGCAGCTCTGTCATTAGTCACGGCTACCCCCCTGGGGGCTTTGCTGTGCGTGAGGCACAAAGGTCCCCCGTGTAGTCTCAACATACTGCTGGGGCAAGTGTTGTTAGTAGCGAGAAGCAGCAGCATGAAGGTAGACACAGACAAAGATCCCCCGTGTAGCCTCAACAGGCTGCAGGGGCAGTGCTGTTAGTAGCGAGTAGCAGCAGCACCTATGAAGGGACACAGACAAAGATCCCCCGTGTAGCCTCAACAGACTACTGGGGCAGGTGTTGTGAGTAGCAGCAGCACCTATGAAGGTAGACACAGACAAAGGTCCCCCGTGTAGCCTCAACAGACTGTAGGGCAAGTGCTGTTAGTAGCGAGTAGCAGCAGCACCTATGAAGGTAGACACAGACAAAGGTCCCCCGTGTAGCTTCTAACAGACTGGTGGGGCAAGTGTTGTTAGTAGCGTGTAGCAGCAGCACCTGTGAAGGTAGACACAGACAAAGGTCCCCCGTGTAGCCTCTACAGACTGCTGGGCAAGTGCTGTTAGTAGCGAGTAGCCAGCACCTATGAAGGTAGACACAAGGTCCCCCGTGTAGCCTCTACAGACTGTAGCGGCAAGTACTGTTAGTAGCGAGTAGCAGCAGCACCTGTGAAGGTAGACACAGACAAAGATCCCCCGTGTAGCCTCACAGACTGCTGGGGCAAGTGCTGTTAGTAGCCAGTAGCAGCAGCACCTATGAAGGTAGACACAGACAAAGGTCCCCCGTGTAGCCTCACCAACTTTCGGGGCAAGTGCTGTTAGTAGCGAGTAGCAACAGCACCTATGAAGGTAGACACAGACAAAGGTCCCCCGTGTAGCCTCACCAACTTTCGGGGCAAGTGCTGTTAGTAGCGAGTAGCACAGCACCTGCGAAGGTAGACACAGACAAAGGT
>NW_026890926.1:0-63363 GCF_015708825.2 Lethenteron reissneri
GGTGAGTGGTGAGTGAGTGGTGAGTGGTGGGGTGAGGGGTGAGTGGGTGAGTGGGATGGGGTGAGGGGGAGTGGTGAGTGGGGAGTGGAGTGGTGAGTGTGAGGGTGAGTGTGGTGGTGAGTGTGAGTGATGAGTGTGAGTGGTGGTGTGAGTGGTGAGGTGCGTGGTGCGTGAGTGGTGAAGTGAGTGTGAGTGGAGTGGTGAGGGTGAGGTGGGTGAGCGTGAGTGGTGAGAGTGAGGAGTGGTGAGGGGACTGGTGTGGTGAGGGTGAGTGTGGTGAGGGTGAGTGGTGGTGGTGAGTGGTGAGGGTGAGTAGTGGTGGTGAGGGTGAGTGTTGAGGGTGAGTGGTGGTGGTGAGGGTGAGTGGTGAGAGTGAGTGGTGAGTGAGTGGTGAGTGTGAGTGTGAGTGATGGTGAGTGTGAGTGGTGAGGGTGAGTGGTGATGGTGAGTGAGGGAGAGTGTTGAGGGTGAGTGGTGAGCGTGAGTGGTGAGCATGAGGGGTGAGTGGTGAGGGAGAGGGGTGAGTGGCGAGGGTGAGTGGTGAGCGTGAGTGGTGAGGGAGAGGGGTGAGTGGTGAGTGTGAGTGGTGAGGGTGAGTGGTGAGCGTGAGTGGTGAGAGTGAGTGGTGAGGGTGAGTGTGAGTGGTGAGTGTGAGTGGTGAGTGTGAGTGTGTGAGGGTGAGTGGTGAGGGTGAGTGGTGAGGGTGAGTGGTGAGCGTGAGTGGTGAGAGTGAGTGGTGAGGGTGAGTGGTGAGTGTGAGTGGTGAGGGTGAGTGGTGAGGGTGAGTGGTGAGGGTGAGTGGTGAGGGTGAGTGGTGAGGGTGAGTGGTGAGCGTGAGTGGTGAGAGTGAGTGGTGGTGGTGAGCGTGAGATTGAGTGGTGAGTGGTGAGAGTGAGTGGTGAGGGTGAGTGGTGGTGGTGAGGGTGAGTGGTGGTGGTGAGGGTGAGTGTGAGTGGTGAGGGTGAGTGTTGAGCGTGAGGGGTGCGTGGTGATGGTAAGTGGTGAGGGAGAATGGTGAGTGAGAGTAATGAGGGTGAGTAGTTGTGGTGAAGGTGAGTAGTGAGGGTGAGTGGTGAGGGTGAGTGGTGAGCGTGAGTGGTGAAGGAGAGGGGTTAGTGGTGAGTGTGAGTGATGAGTGTGAATGGTGAGGGTGAGTCGTGGTGGTGAGTGGTGAGGGTGAGTGGTGGTGGAGAGGGTGAGTGTTGAGGGTGAGTGGTGGTGGTGAGGGTGAGTGGTGAGGGTGAGTGTTGAGGGAGAGGGGTGTGTGGTGAGGGTGAGTAGTGAGAGTGAGTGGTGAGTGAGTGGTGAGAGTGAGTGTGAGTGATGGTGAGTGTGAGTGGTGAGGGTGAGTGATGGTGAGTGGTGAGTGGTGACGCTGAGTGGTGATGGTGAGTGAGGGAGAGTGGTGAGGGAGAGTGGTGAGGGTGTATATATTTTTGCCTATGATGACAGCAGTACATGCTGACGTTTTGTATGTTAAATGTAAAAGCTAAATGTGTGAATGTGTGTGTCTGTTGGAAATGTTAAGCAAACTTGGCGACACGCAGTTTTTAAAATGGTAATAGGGCGATTCTAAAGTAATCTACAACCCTAGATGATTCCTTTGCGTGATTCAAAGAATCGATTCCTGGCGTGCTGGGGGTTTACAGTTTTTAATTACAGAGTTTTATTTTCATTGGTATGTTATGTTTTAAAGTTTTAAGGAGTTTTTAACAATTTTTTGCCCCGGTCAACCCCGGATATTTCCCATTCGTAGCAGTTTATATCAACTCTATAACCAACTTATATTAAAGGGGAATAGGGCGATTCTAAATGAATCTACAACCTTCGATTCGTTTGCGCAATTGAGAGAATCGATTCTTGGCGCGGACGGGTTTAAAATTTTAATTACACAGTTGTATTTTCATTGGTATGTTATGTTTTAAAGTTTTAAGAAGATTTTAAACGTATTTTTCTCCCGGGCAATGCTGGGTATATCGAGTTTATAGCACAAAGTTTTCGCCTGACAAGTGTGGGGTGTCGAGGCCTAGCAACGTGCAGAGCCTCCGGCCTCGCCTAGATTGCCCAGCCGGGCGAGGCTGGGTGCTGGGCCGCTACCACCCCCCCCCCCCGCGCTACAATAATACTGTCTAATCGCTATAATTTTATTATTTACCGACCCTATAATAGTAATTGCACACATTGGGGTGGGGGGGGGGGGGGGTAGTGAAGAAGACGTAAAACTTTGAAGAATTTACCTCAGCGTTGCGTGTTAATGCGTGTGCATATTTTTAACGGGAATAAAAAATAGCGTCCGCCCCGCAGCGACGGCGTTGCTGCCCGTTGCCAGGGGCAACTGCCATGGTCGGCGTCTCGCGCATGCGCAACGGCGTGCTTTGTCACGTGCCGGTCGGCAATAATAAATAGATAAATAAATAAACATAAATCGCATTAAATCGATAATTGGACCACTTTAAAGGCGACGGACGAAAAACCGGAAATGCCTATTCCCACCGCGGGGCACGGGACGTGCCTCCCGGCAAATATTTTTCGTCCTAAACCCCACGGCCCGGGCGCCAAATCCCTCGCAAGCGAGCGTTCACAGACGGACAGACAGACGGACAGACAGACAGACAACACGTTCCTTCGGAGTGGGCAGGTAGGAACTTCGTTGGACAGCACATTCGTGCACGACAAAAAGCTCGTGGTCACGTGATGCACTTCAACCAATCCCTGAACATACATGTTTGGGAGGGGCGATGCACGACAGACAAATAATCCCTGGTGGGCAGTGTGAAACTGTTGTTCCTACTTGTATAATTCCACTCGTTGAGTTATCCTTCAGCGATGAGGACTCCAGACTGATTTTCTTCTCACCCACTCTGTTCGACCACCACTCAGCAGGTCACAACACTTTTCTCTCGGCTTCCTCCACGCACTGCTCAAATTTGGAAGTCCATCCTACGGTTTAAATTCTAATTATCTTGCTAATTTCCATAAATATTTTGATTTCACACTTGATGATGATTGCTTGTGTTGCAGTCGAAACGTCGTGATAATTTTATTGTTTGATATTTGTATTATTTTATTATTTCCCTTCTACGTGACTTGACCGAAAAAAACTATAATATGAATTCCATAAACATGTTAACTCTTATCAACTACAACTTTGATTGTAGTGCTGTTCATTGCTGACCGTATGACATGTTGGTCTTCTGGATCTATGCTCAGCAACCATAACTAATGAAAACAAGCAGACGTTTTGTGCAGGCCACGCATATTTCTTCGAGTAAAATTGTCCACTGCCAAAATTTCACATCGTGGAGATGCCGGGGATTGAACCCAGGGCTTCACACATGCGAAGCGTGTGCTCTACCACTGAGCTACATCCCCATGGTGGTTCTACCTGGGCGCAGTTCCACCTAGGTACGGGGTGAAACTTCGTTATCAGCTTCTTCATCTCCTCGTCACCCCACTCACTCTCCTGTTGGCCCTGGGCCCTGTACACATCGAGTCTGCACATAGTCCAAGCAAAATGTATTTCTTTGAAAGAAATAGAAATAACAAGCATACATGTGGATGAATACTATGATGCTTTCCCAATGTATTTATTCTTGGAAATATTTAATTCGTAAATAAAAGAAAGTGTTTTGGATACTTTTAAGCACTGGTTTTCATCTCCAAAATTTTAAGTAAACCATTTGATCACTGTGTGCATCGCTAGTTATACGAATAGCAAGTTCCTGAAATCAACACAAATTCACCCTCAGGTATCGTTCATATAGGGTTATACTGGTAGGAAGCACCTGGTTCCACCAGCCCACAGGGGATTATTGTGTCCGTCCGTCCGTCGTGCATCCAAAAATGGGAGGGGTGGGGCTGGGTGGAGAGGGGAGGGTGGGGAGGAGCTGGGTGGGGGAGGGTGGGGAAGGGCTGGTCACCCCGTGGTGCCCTTATAAAACTTAACGTTTAACCGACTCACGCCAGCTTGTGCCCGCCCTCACAGTTGGCCATATTTGCGAAATACACCACGCCGCCGTTGACCCTGGCCATTGACCGAGCAACCCAACGTTCCTACCAGCTCCCTCCGCAGGAATGTGTTTACGAGAGTTCATGTGCACCCCTATTACAGGGATATTGACACAGCCAATTGATTTTGGAAATCAACCTTTGTTGGAAACATAAATTAAATAAAAACTTACAACATTGAGATGCCGGGGATTGACGCCAGGGCCTCACACATGCAAAGCGTGCGCTCTACCACTGAGCTACATCCCCATTCTGGTTCTACCGGGGCGCAGTTCCACCTAGGTACGGGGTGAAACTTTGTCATCAGCTTCTTCCTCTCCCTTGTCACCCCACTCACTCTCCTGTTGGCCCTGGGCCCTGGACACATCGAGTCTGCACAGAGTCCAAGCAAAATGTATTTCTTTGAAACAAAAAGAAATAACAAGAATACATGTGGATGGATACTATAATGCTGGCCCAATTTATTTATTCTTGGAAATATTTAATTCGGAAATAAAGTGTTCTGGATACT
Organism: Lethenteron reissneri; assembly: GCF_015708825.2. Classification (NCBI taxonomy): domain Eukaryota; kingdom Metazoa; phylum Chordata; class Hyperoartia; order Petromyzontiformes; family Petromyzontidae; genus Lethenteron; species Lethenteron reissneri. The sequence goes on from NW_026890926.1 coordinate 4,520, forward strand.
TTTAAGCACTTGCTTTCATCTACAAATGTTTAAGTAAAGCATTTGATCACTGTGTGCATCGCTAGTTATACAAATAGCAAGTTCTTGATATCAACACAAATTCATCCGAAGGTATCGTTCATATAGGGTAATATTTACGAGAGTTCATGTGCACCCCTATTACAGGGACATCGACACAGCCAATTGATTTTGGAATTCAACCTTTGTTGGAAAAATTAATTAAATAAAAGCTTCCAACATGGAGATGCTGGGGATTGAACCCAGGACCTCACACATGCAAAGCGTGCGCTCTCCCACTGAGCAACATCCCCAACACGCTGGCAGCCAGCCAGGTAGCCAACCCTCTTAACTATCGGCCCCTCCCCTTACCCCCCCTCCCTTAGGCCCCTCCCCTTACCCCCCCCCCATCCCTCAGGCCCCTCCGCTGACACCCCCCTTCCTTAGACCCCTCCCCTGACCCTCCTCCCTTAGGCACCTCCCCTCTCCGTACCCGGCAGTAGGTCTCCACCAATCAAAGAGCTGTTTATATTATATATTTATTTATGCACGACAGACAGACAGTCAGACAGACAGACAAAAAATCCCTGGTGGGCAGTGTGGAACATTGTTCCTACCTGTAAAAAGTGACGTTTATAGGTAAAAACATTCTACTCACTACCTACTTATGCTATTCGTTGCAAGCACCAATGCAATTTAACTTTGCTCCGACGATGATAGCCACCGAGGTGGTAACGGGTTTCTTTTTAAATCCTTTATATTAAGTTCACTTGCTTGCTTGCTTACGACCGTGCAAATCTTTCGGTCGTTTTTTAACCCACTTCCCGTGATCCAATCGAGCTGACATTTTGCACACAGACTCGTTGTGCGTGACAATGTATTTTCGTGAAAACATGTTTCAAAAATTTTACACTTTTTAGGAATTTTTTTTTATATTTAATTACCAATTGCTTAATGGTGGCAGGCATTCATCTGACCCATAGGTGGCAGCCATCTCAAGCCAGAGGATGAGGACTCTAGCCGCCACGCATATAAAGGATTTATAGTGAAAAACTTTGTTTTTACGGGTTCATTTTTGTTCTCTTTCGTATTGTTCCATGCCCCCTGTGCCAGTCTCGTTCTGCAGCAATGTGCACTGATCAGCGCCGTATTATCCAATAGGCCACAGTAGGCATTGTGCCCAGGACCTTCGAAAACGACAACGGCCAATGAAAATAACATTAGCATGTTTTTTGGTATGACATTTTTTACCAAGAGATCTTCTTGAATAAATATATATACATATCAAGGAAAGGCACCAGTGTATATACAAAGAGGGAGAGTCATGTCAATGTTTTTTTTAAAAATCCTTTATATTAAGTTCACTTGCTTGCTTGCTTAGGACCGTGCAAATCTTTCGGTCGCTTTTTAACCCACTTCCCGTGATCCAATCGAGCTGACATTTTGCACACAGACTCGTTGTGCGTGACAATGCATTTTCGTGAAAAAAATTTCAAAAATGTTACAGTGTTTAGGGAAATTTTTTTAAATATTTAATTACCAATTGCTTAATGCTGCCAGACAATCATCTGACCCATAGGTGGCAGCCATCTCAAGCCAGAGGACGAGAGGACTCTAGCCGCCCATTTCAAAGACCAATGTGGGCTGGGTTGTGGCCCATTGAAGACGTACTGTAATTTATTGTCTTGCTCTTTGTAAGAAACTGAAAACACAGCAAGCTCCTCCTGTCATGGAATGTAATGTAAACCAATCGAAAGCAAACAACAATAAACGTGTGCCTATTTTATGTATTGCTGTTTTACAGTTCGTTCTCATTTGATGGATTTTGCTTCACAAAACTGTCACGATGGTAATGATGACGCAAATGTTGACTAACCACATGCCATGAAATTCCTGCCCCCACGCTGTACAATGGAGACTATTTATTAAATCCTTTATATTAAGTTCGCTTGCTTGCTTGCTTACGACCGTGCAAACCTTTCGGTCGTTTTTTAACTCACTTCCCGTGATCCAATCGAGCTGACATTTTGCACACAGACTCGTTGTGCGAGACAATTAATGTTCGTGAAAAAAAATTCCAAAATTTTACACTGTTTAGGGAAAACAAATTAAATATTTAATTACCAATTGTTTAATACTGCAGACAATCATCTGATCCATAGGTGGCAGCCATCTCAAGCCAGAGGACGAGAGGACTCTAGCCGCCTTGCATATAAAGGATTTAGAGTGAAAAACTTTGTTTTTATGGGTTATACTTATAGAGCAGTTAAATTGAAGCCGCCAGGTTCTTGAATGTCGTAAAACCGGTCAACGCTAGTGCCCTCGGGAATATACGGGGCATGTCAAGAGGTGATCTTACATTTTTCAATCCTTTATATAAAGTTCACTTGCTTGCTTGCTTCCTCAAGAAAACCAGAAATGAATAATAAAATGAAACCGATGCCATGCATACAAAGGATTTATAGTGAAAAACTTTGTTTTTACGGGTTAATTTTTTCCTTTTTATGAAAGAGAAAATAACACCGGAAATCAACTTTTTGTGATTTTTTCATTGCAAATATTTCTTGCAATATTATCAAATTAACATCATGGGACCTCCCTTGCCAGTATCAAAATATAAGAATAGGTTTTACCTTTCTGGCAATAAAACAGATGTTAAGATCTTAAAACACCAAACTGAAACATTTTGCAAGGAATCGTGTCTGCATTAACCACATATACTTGTAGTGAACATGCAAGCAAAAAACATGCTCTGATAGTATTTGATGATGCATTGTCTTTGAAATTTCTTGGTCCACACCAGAGACAGCTTTCTTTTGAGCCTAGTTTCAAACAATGTTAAACCAGAAGACACCAAAAGGTGAACAGTGTAATGCGGGCGCGGGCGACCTCCCGGATGTGACGTCACGGAGAGGTGGAGTTAGGTGACGTGGGAGGAAAGGTTAAGGTTCTTAAGGGAGGAGACCGGAAGAGGAAGGCAGAACGAGTGGGACTGGACCAGAGTAAGGCCACGTGGGCAAAGCCAAGGGGTGGCAGCGGCGGCCAGCGGTGGCCAGCTAAGGGAGCAGCCAGCGGAGCTGCGAGAGAAGACAGCGGTGGGGCGGCTGGAGAGAAGGCGGACGAGGAGCTGCGGGGAACACAGCCGGCGAGGCTGTGTGTGAGGGAGAGGCTACGAGAGCGACGAGAGGAGAGAGAGGCTGAGAGAACGACGAGGGGAGAAACTGCAGGAGAGCAGTATCAGTGTCAGTATAGAGTCTTATAGAAGGACAGCCGTGCGGGTTAAGAGAGAAGAACCGAATAAAGGACACCAAGCCAGACATCGTGGTCGAGTCCTTTATTACAACAGCACAAGGACAATGTCACTCTCAGGGCATTGAGAGCTCGGGTGAGCAGCTACATCATGGGATTTCCCTTGCCATATCAAAATTTGAGAATAGGTTTTACCCTTTCTGGCAATACTATCAGAACATTTTTTTGTTTGCATGTTCACCACATGTATATGTGGTTAACGTAGACATGATTCTTTGCAAAAGGCTTCAGTTTGGTGTTTTAACATCTTAACGCCTGTTTTATTGCCAGAAAGGGTAAACCTATTGTTACATGTCAAATAAAATATACTTATTTACGCCATACAGCGTGCTCCCTTGGAATGAGGGCACAGACTAAACAATGAACCTATCAACAGTAACGACATCTGGCCAGCGGCTGGACGAAGAACCAACGCGTGAAACAAGCGGAGTAACAGCGGCGATAGTAGTAACATGTAGCAGACGAAGCAGCTGTAGGAAGTTATCACTGAAGGCCCAACGAAACAGAAGTGCGGAGGGCCTACACGAACCTTAATCTGGACATGGCATTGATGCCCACCCTATTGAGGGCGAAATTGGCGCCCACACAAAATAAAGATTGATTGACTCGTTTAAACAATTTATGTTTGCACATAAAGTGCCAGTCGGTATGAGATTTGGATGCATTTTACTCGCCCAATCACCCCCTCGCTCACTCAGCTCACTCATTCACTCAGCCCACTCACTCACCCACTCATTCAAACACACACACTATACACCACTCACTCACCTGTCGTTGTGCTGGCCAGTCGATTCATCAGGAAGGATTTTTCGGTTTTGTATTTTCCAACTATCGCCAACACCACCACCGGTTTCTCTATTCTATCCAGAAGCAGAGCTGTTTCCTTGTTGACGTAGAAATTTGAGTACTAGTTGGTGGATATGGAGATGACATAATGATACGTATCTGCGCGTTTGTGTACCTAAGTGTGTTTCTCTGTGCCTATAAGTGTGCACTCCTGTACGTGTTTATGTGCATCTCTGTATGTCTAAGTGATGTTCTGTGGGGTGTCTGCTTCTATGTGTGTTTCTGTAAGTGTGTATGTATGTTTGTCACACCATTTCTGTGTATATGTACGTGTCTATGTGTTTTGTGTTTCTGTTTATGTGTGTGTCTAAGTGAGTGTTTTTGTGCATGTCTGTATCTTTCAGTGTGCTGTGTCTCTGTGTCTATGAGTGTCTATCTCTAAGTATATCTGTGATTTGTTAAGTTAGTCGGTGTCTATGTTTCTCTGCATCTCAGGATCTCTAATGGTGTCAGTCTCTGTGTATGTGTTTTTGTCTGTGTGCCTGGGTTCGTGTCGAAGTGTTCTTCTCTATCTCTAAGTCTATGCCTCTGTGACAGCGCATCATTGCCACGTAAAGCTGAAAAATGAAGGGCAACACGTTTTTGACGTATAAATTCCTTTCATGTGTGTGGGGGGTTTGAACAGGATGTGCTGGTTTATACCTGGTGAAGCGAATCGTCCTTATTTGAATGATAAACATGAAGAACAGACACACATGCACTTCTACACACATAATGATGATTATAACAATGATCATTGTGTTTATATATATAGCACTCTATATGTCAGGGCATCTCAAAGCACTTTTGATCATATCAGACTTAAAATATTTAACAAGAGAACCCGTGGCAGCTGTTCCTGTGGGTAAAAGGTGACAGCATCTTGCCTGCAAACCGACGAGTCTCATTTCACTAACAGGTTCTCACGACCGGTATTACGATGCGTATTTTGTATTTTGGATTAGCACGGTTGGTTATGTACGCTGCAAAATAAGTTCAACATATATAAAAACACTAGCGGAAGTACCCGGCTTTGCCCGAGTGAAAAATATATTTCTTAAAAACCTTACATATATATACACAGATACTAATGTATTGTCAAAGCCCGGTGGGCTGTTTGTACATTTCTCCACCAATAAATATATGAGGCTTTCACAAGTCCAAAAAGTTGTAGAAAGTGTGGGGTAAATAGTTGATGTCAAAATGTTTCCGAAAATTGTGGTCTCCCCCCCCCCCCTCAAAAAATATCTTTACCCCTCGTAGGTATATATACTAACAACACCTTACATACAACAGAGGAAGTGGTATCTATTGACTCTGTAGTAGTATCTACTGACTGTACCGTAGTATCTACTGAGCCAGTAGTAGCTACTGACTGTGTAGTAGTATTTAGTGACTGTAATAACTACCTAGGGGCGTGGCCCTGACGTAATGGAAAGGTGACAGCTGTAAGGATTGGTTCTGCTGGCTTTGGCCACAGCCAATGGGGAGATGAGTCAGGGGCGTGGTCCCGGGAGCTTACGAGGGGGCCTGGAATATTCCATGGAGGCTAACGAGGATTGGCGGAAACGTACCACGTGACCCCGGTATTAAATAGGGGTGGAGACGAGCGACAGGGAGGGAGAACGGGAACGAACAGAGGAAGGGGGCCACGCGGGAACAGGGCTCCGGGTTGCCACGTGGCAGTACGTCTCTCTATCTGTCCCTCTCACGCTGCCTATCAGCAGCGTGAAGGAAAGCTGTAATACAAGTTGAATAAAAGACGGATTCCAGAAGTCGCCTCAACGAGCTTTATTACACTTTTATAACGTTCTTGTACCTATCTCCTCCCCTCCCACGAGGCTTCGCAGAAAGCTCTGCAAAAATAGCAGACCATTTCCTGGGGTTTAGAGAGCGGACCACCAATCTTTTCCTTAAGGACAGTGATAGGCTGTGGCGCTGGAAGCTATTTTTTCTATGGAATTAGAGAGGAGAGTGATTTGTGATCGCGGTCTACCGAGGCAGATTACATCTCCTCAACAAGCCACGACCACCACTCATCCTGCGGAAAGCCTGCTCATGCTGCAATGTTGTATTTGGTGGGAATGGGCCTGTAGCTTTATTTCAGCCAGCTGGAACACCTCCTCTGTCATCCATAATCTCCGGGGGGTCTGGACTGTAAACTTAATGCAGCCATTTCAGCTACATGAGCCACAGTCCTGAACCTCACCCATTTCTGTTTGGCATCAGGAGTAGGGGGGATGATGGCAACACCACCTGCAAGAGATGATACAATTAAATTATCACTGGAAACTATCAGGCTATTTTGACCTCGAATGAGGTCCTAGATGGACACCCACTACCACAGTGGAAGAATGGCAGGCGCAATTTTACAAATGACAAGCCGATGGTCGGTAGGCAGATCGGCTCTACGGTAGGTCCTGGTGTCAAGGACATGGGCCTACATCCGCCGGTCACATACGTGAACAGGCAGCTCTTGCTTAACGTGACCCCATATAATGTTGATGTCATTAACGCTCTTTGTCCTGGAGAATGTTTTTTACATACAGTAGAACCCCTTCTAACGACGACCCCTGTTAACGACTTAATTGCTGAATGACGGACCTCCATAGAGCCCAAAATGTAGTGTGTAGTGTATAGTAGTGTAGTGTGTATTAGTGTATAGTAGTGCAGCGCCTCCATAGAGCCCAATGTGTTCGGTTACCGACCATTCCCCTGTAAATATTATTTAATGCATTGATTAACCATGTTTTTGTCTTAATAATGTTATTAGTATCTATATGTATTAATATGCATTGTTTAAATATTCTAGAGTACGTTTTTGGGTGTAAAAGGGTAACTTTCAATGCTATCAGAACAAATGAAGACTTTAACGTGTATTTGACAAAACTTGCTTAACGACCAAATCACGACCGGTTTCGTGGAACCATTTACCGTCTTGAGAGGAGTTCTACTGCATGTGAAAAAAATGTAAGCATCAAAACAATCTAACAAATCGATTTTGAGTGAGAACAGCCAAGCAGCACTGGGTAAGAGAACGTAGCCCATCCCCCATCATTGACTCAGCCAATGACAGCAACGCACACTGTGATTCGATTGTCCATGATATATAGTCACGATTGTATTTTAAAACGAAAAAAACATATGTTTGTTTAGCCAGCATGAGAACTCACAATACCAGGATAGAATATCAGGCTCCACCTAAAAGAAACACTCACTGCAGAAATATAGAATTGAGGGCATCGCTCAGATTACAAAGCTCTTGTACTGATAATGACCCGGATTGGGAGTCCAACAGCTCCCCCAATGTTGCCTTGTAAGAGGAGTGCAGCAGAATGTATTTGTGAGGACAGGACATAACACTGATGTTAACATAATCATTTATTATATGGTTTGTTGTGAAACAATGTTTACCATCTGCATTATTATTCTTTGGCAGTATTACTGATGCCCGATGAAGCCCTCATATATTGCTCATCCCCATGTATACAATGGTACAATTAGCACTTTTACCACCGATTCAATTAGCACTCACTTCTGCAGGAACGCATCTTGAGTGCTACGCGAGGGCTGCCTGTATATACAACAACAATAATAGTCGCCACTTGCCATTAAGTGGCAGTGACGTCACCACGGCGCCTGTGCCAGGCCAGGTGTGCTTTGGGGCCACTTAAAGCGTCGAAGGTACGCTGGCAGAAGGTCAAGGGACAACCCAGGTGCCATGGCTTGACTGACTGAGATTTCTGGCAGATGCACCACATATGCTCCACACACATGTGTTGAGGAGTACCCACGGACGCACTCGGAGACGCAGGTAAGTTGAGAGGCTTCCGCCAAATGTTTATCAAGGATATAACAATAACACACATCAGGGTATACAACTTCCCAGGGGTTAGGGGTCCTACACTGAGTCCCGCCACACGACCCTGCTCTGTCTGGTCCCAGCCCGGCTAGCTCCGGTCTCTCTCTCGTGTCGGATCGGGGACTCTGCCACTCCACCGACCAGAGAGAGAAGCACCTCTACGGCTACCACCGGCTTCTCCCCAGACTCCCTATTCGATTCCTCTCTCTACCCCTGGTTCCCTCTTCACCCTGCTTACTCTACTCGTTCCCACAGTGACCCCGCTCTCGTCACGGGGTCTCTCTTAAGTACTCTAGGAGACGTGACATCATCGCACTGAACGGCACACCTGACGTCACGTCCCCATTTCACTCCTCTACACATGTATACACACAACTTATATCTACAAATATCCATTTGAGGATCTCTGTATAATAAATCAGAATTAGAATATGTATTTATACTGCAGGAGAATTCCGATAAGCTCTTTTTCACAGATGTCCAGTTGGGGCATGGGGTAAGAACGTTACAACAACACACAATACAAAACTACGATAATAGTGCAAAATGCAAGAAAGGTAAACAAATCACCCAAACACGTACAAATAAACTAAACCATCGCCATCCTACCAGGCAAAGCCCACTGAGACATTAATCTGTTTTTCAGAAGCCACCTGGCCACCACGAATGTTAGCTCAACAAAGTGGTGTTGAGCATGCACCTATAAACCAGCATAGGCACACGAAAGGGTGGTCAAGCGAGCACCTCCGCAAAGCCACGTTTGTATCCCCAATGCTGATATTTACACACTATGGTTCTTCTTAACCTAGGGTGCACACACCCCCTGGGCGTGCAAGATGCACTTTCTGAGGGTGCGAGACATGCCACATATTTTTAGAAGGTAAATCATCGAAACACAAATTTAGTTCGGGCACGCAAGTACAACTACTTTGTTTCATCAAACCCTATGTATTTATTAACATTATACATTGTTTAACTATTAACAACCCAAGGGGTGCAAGGCTGCAATCACGTTTAAGAACCACGGCACTACAGAGAGTCCTCGTTTGACACGGATGTCAATTTCGTGGAGCCTGTGGACCAGTTCAGATATCATACTGTCATCAGTGGGAATCATTTTTAGGTCGGCGGGTGCAGATGTCGTACGACCCGCATTAAGCAATACAAAATACAATAAAAAATGGTAGGGGTTAATTAATTGGGGGTCACAAGACATCTGAACCGCCCTGAAGAGTGAACCACTCCGTTTGAACCTTGATTTCAAAAGCGTTATATTTGGTTGACGAGAAACAAATAAAAAACGGTTTCCTGCAATAATAATAATTATTCGCTTTGATCATAGTTCTTAATTTTATTGTAATTTCGAGAGTCGCCAAAAATATTGTTATTATAAGCTTTCTATTTCGCTTCGAATTGTATCTATATTTATGAGTGTAGTTTTATTTTTACGTGCAGCGCTTTGAGATACTTCAATATGAAAGGCGCTTCATAAAATAGAGGTTATTATTATTACTATAAATCCTTCCTGAGCCCATCTTGTCAATTACAGATTAAGCTAGTGTGGGGCCTGTAGCATATGTTAGAAGGGGCCCTAAATAATAATAATAATAAACTCATCAATATTAAAACACGCATTTTTAAGTTACCCAGTAAAGTAATTGTATTTTTTTTATTTTCTATACAGCCAGATATAATATGACAAATCGCTAACCTTAAACACCCAGTCGTTCATAAAAGTTGAAGGTGGTATAGTACTGTAGTAGAGTTAACTACTCGATGTTCACAAACTGGGAGAGCAAATTGTTAACAAGGTTTTCCCGCTCAAACTAACGGTCAGGGTCTCACAAGCTGTGAGAGCTGACCGTAAACAAGGTTTTCCCGCGCGACCAAACGGTCAGGGTCAGATAGGGTGAATTGGGATCGAAAAGCAGATTGGGAACGACCAATCACAGGGTTCCACAAGGTGGCCGGGGATTGGACAACCCGGCCACGAACGAGTATAAAGTCAGAGCGCTCAGAGGTCTCGGGGAGTTCGACGACACGAAGACCCAAGACGGCGGAAGAAACCTAGGACCCTGGACCAAGCCCTCCAGCCCTTATAAGGGCTAGGGCTCAAGGTAACCAGTGGTCGGGGAGACATCTGCCTAGGTCCAGTCAGAGGACACTGAAAGAGCGGGATATTAAGTAGCCTGTAGGGCACGGGGGCTTGTACGTTCTGAGTGCATAGGGACTGTGTTAATAAGACGAATAAAAGTGTGTGCTACAAAAGACGTTGAAAAGTCCGTCTGTACAACACTACAGTACTATAGTAATAGAGCAAGTGCAGAATCACTGGACCGGAATTGATAGCTTGAAAGCATTTAGTGCGGGGCCCTTGAAAGTGCGGGGCCCGTAGCATATGTCGTGTTGCAATGGTCAGCACAACGAACTCGCAATGAGAAGCCATTGATTCCAATCGATCTCCTGGTGTCGCAGCTGAAACATCGGGGACTTTTTCTAAAATTAAATTTTCCGACTCTGCGCAGCAGTGTAGAATGGGTTACACCACGCTGGATCTTTCAATGGGATGAAGTGTAGAAAAATAGGCCAAACATTCCCCTCTACCAGGGCTCTATAGAGCTCCCTTCAGTGGAGGCTGCTTCACCAGCAGTGGAATTTTAAAGACATTGCAGAGCTGCAGTGGACCACGACTTCTTTGCACCAGAGATTTGTGGGGAGACAAGACGGTTGGTTGGGCGAGTTGTAAGTCTCTGTCCATACAAGCTGGGTCCGGTTGGTCACATAGCCGATTGACATTCGGTGAAAGATGCTAATCTCCGCATCATGCCCACGCAAACAAACACCTGCGTACTAGACCACGAGTTATTTGAACCAGATAAGTTGGAGGGGTGTGCGAGCTGGTTGGGTGAGTTCTGCCTCTCTACCTCCACCACTGATGTTAAGGGCAAGGGGATCAGGGGGTGTTCTAACTTTCAGACCTGCAGGATTCGAGTGCTACGGAGAGGATTTGTAGGTTACCAATCGAAAATTAAGATTTTGTGGTGGGAGTTTTAGACTCCATCCAGAAAAATATAAATAAACTATTTTTATTTAACCAGGTAATGCTTCCTGTGCTTTTGTCGCTATTTTTCAGAAGCAACCTGGCCACAAATGGTAGCTCAATAAAGTGGCTTATTGCATGAAAATGTATAGCAGCCAAATACTCTCAACGCACGTTTCTAAGTGTGGACGAGAAAAAACTGGAGGACCCGAAGAAAAAATGCACGACCACGGGAAGAACAATAGATGTCTGTGCACGTATCTGCGGGCGTGTACGTATTTGTTTGCATGCATATTTACATCTCTGTATGTATCTATGTGCATGTATACACATACATTTTAGGTGTGTGTGTGTGTGTGTGTAAGGTCTTGGGGGGCCACGTTGGGATTGAATGTAGGGGTCACGTAGAAGACAAGGGACCACGCTCATAAACATGTACAGTAGACTCTCGACTATCCACCTGTGGTTTTCCGATTTGCCGATTAACCGCACACCTGAGATTTTCACATAAATGTGTAATGTGAGGATATATCCGGCTCACTGACATATAACAACTCGTCATGATGATTGGCCTTGCCGGTCCTGGTTTATAGCCAATGGGGGGAAGCCTAGGGGCATGGCCCTGACGTCATGGGAAGGTGACAGCTGTTTGTAGAGGATTGGTTCTGCTGGCTTTGGCCACAGCCAATGGGGAGATGAGTCAGGGACGTGGTTCCGGGAGCCTATGAGGGAGCCTGGAATATTCCATGGAGGCTAACCAGGATTGGTGGAAACGTACAACGTGATCCGGGTATTAAATAGGGGTGGAGACGAACGACACGTGGTCAGAACGGGAACGAACGGAGGAAGGGGCCACGCGTAAGCGGGGCTCCGGGTTGCCACGTGGCTGCACGTCTCTCTCTATCTATCCCTCTCACGCTGCCTGTCAGCAGCGTGAAGGAGAGCTGTAATACAAGTTGAATAAAAGACCGGATTCCAGAAGTCGCCTCAATGACCTTTATTACAAACTAGCAGAAGTACCCAGCGTTGCCCGGGTGAAAAATATATTTCTCAATAACCTTACATATATACACAGATACTAAGGTATTGTCAAAGCCCGGTGGGCTTTGACAATACTCACCACTCACGCTCACCACTCACCCTCACCACTCACCCTCTCCCTCACCACTCATGCTTACCACTCACCCTTATCCACCACCACTCACCCTCACCACTCACTCTCACCACTCACCCTCTCCGTCTCCACTCACCCTCACCCCTCACCCTAACTAATCACCCTCACCACTCACCCTCACCACTCACCCTCACCACTCAACCTCACCACTCAACCTCACCCTCACTACTCACCACTCATCCTCACAAATCACTACTGACCAATCACCACTCACCCTCACCACTCTCCACTAACTGTCACTACTCACCCTCACCACTCACCCTCACCACTCACCCTAACTACTAACCATTCTCTCACCACTCACCATCACCACTCACTCTCACCACTCACAACTCACCCTCACCACTCACGCTCACCACTCACCCTCACTACTCACCACTCACGCTCACCACTCACTAATCACCACTTACAACCGCCACTCACCCTCACCACTCACTCTTACCACTCACCGTCACAACAACCACTCACCCTTACAGCTCACCACTCACCCTCACCACTCACCCTCACCATTTACCCTCAACCTCACCAATCACCACTCAACCTCACTGTTTACCCTCACCACTCACCCTCACCAATCACCCTCACCACTCACGCTCACCACTCACGCTCACCCTCACCACTCACCCCTCACTAATCACAACTCACAACCGAGGGAGAGTGGTGAGGGTGAGTAGTGAGAGTGAGTAGTGAGGGTGAGTTAGGAGGGTGAGTGGTGAGCGAGAGTGGTGAGGGTGAGTGGTGAGCGAGAGTCGTGAGTGGTAAGGGAGAGTTGTGAGGAAGAGTGGTGAGGAAGAGTGGTGAGGGTGAGTGGTGATTAGTGAGGGTGAGTGGTGAGGGAGAGGGGTGAGTGGTGAGGGTGAGTGGTGAGGGTGAGTGGTGAGCGTGAGTGGTTAGGGAGAGGGGTGAGTGGTGATGGTGAGTGGTGAGGGACAGGGGTGAGCGTGAGTGGTGAGGGAGAGGGGTGAGTGGTGAGGGAGAGGGGTGAGTGGTGAGGGAGAGGGGTGAGCGTGAATGGTGAGAGTGAATGGTCTGGGTGAGTGGTGAGTCGTGAGTGACTATTAATTTACGAAACTATGCCTTTGCAGAGAACTTGAACAAAATGTATATGTAATGTAGGAATTTGGGCGGGAGACGACTTGACGGGTAGCACACTTTTATTAACACCAACTTCACTAACACGTGTGATCAACTGCAGCCTACGCTACGCGGTTCCCCCGGCTACACACACACGGGCTCTCCCGCCCCGTAGCTTCTAGGGAACCCACCCCGGCTGGGGTCTGGGTCCCAACCACTAGGTCCCACAGCCTCGCCCTTACAAGGACGTCAGGCCACGGGTCCCACGGTCTCGCCTCTGAGCCACACAGGGTCCCGGCCCTTACAAGGACAGCGGGACTAGGGGTCTCAGGGCCCTATCTCTTCCAACTCTGTCTTCGATCTTCACTGGTTAACAACTCCCCGAGCGCCCCCGCGCATCCCCCTTTATAGTCCTCCGCTCCTGGGGAGACGGAGCCCATGCGGACCTCGATGTGAGCACCCACCCCAGTTGACCAATCACCACGCGCTGCCACACGATCCTTTTTCCCATCTTGTGTCAGCGCACACAACCACTCACCACGCGCTGCCACATGATCCATCACTGTCAGCGCGCGTCACCACTATACCACGCGATGTAGCCACACCCAACGCGCTCTCACACGCTCCCCCCTTGTCAGCGCGTACCATCACTACATCACCCCCCACCACATAACTCGCAGCCGGCCCGGCTGCTAAGAAAAATAAAAAAAAACTCCCTCCCCGTGTGTGCCCCGTAACACCGACAAAACCCACAACAACACAACACAACAAGAACCCCGCTAATCCCGTAAGAAGCAGAACACGCCACCATAACAACAAGAATAATATGTACAAACCGCCAAGTGACAACAATAAACTATATACAAGAATGACCCGTGCAGCGTCCCTCCATTACCGACCGCCCCTTGAACGGGACATTAGACCGGACCGAAGGGGAACGCCGCGACGAGATGCAACCCCGGGACTCCCTCTCCACCCCCTTCAGGAAAAGTGTCGCGTCTTAGCACGAGTCCGCCTGGCCGGTCCGTCGTACGGCACCAGACGCGGGTGACCGTCAGGTGGCGCCAGCAGTCCAGGAAGGCACGGGGCAGGCATCGGAGATCCGCGCGTGCCTCGGGGTTCCGGTTTCCGACGGTCAGCAGCCGTCAGGTCCGATACACCTGGGAGTGGATCAGGCGGGGACACGTGAGGATCAGGCGGCGACATGTCCCTCCCCGAGTCGACGGCCACATCACATGCTCGGTCGTCACGACACAAAGGGGGGCCATGTGGCGCCGCGAAAGGTTTCAGACGGGAGGGGTGAACGTACCAACGGCGTTTTCCCCATTTAATCTGAACACACTGGGGTCGCGCAATACGCACGACTTCCACAGGTCCCCTCCATGGCCTCAGCAATTTTGGGGACGTAGCCAACGGTGCATGTGGGCAGTGCAGCCAGGCCTTATCGCCTGGTTTCCAATTGTGCGTATACACCTTCCGTGCATGCAATTTTTCGTTAGCGATCTGGCGAGATCTTGAATTCAACCTCGCAGCCTCCCGCGCTTCAGCCAGTTTGGCGATATTAAATTTGATGTGGTCGGCCAATTTTGATTTTGCACGCGGCTCGGAAATCCCCAGTTGGGCATCCATGGGCGGATCGGCCTCTCGACCATACATGAGAAAAAATGGGGAAAAGCCCGTCGCCGCATGGGGGGCCATTCTATACGCCGCGAGGACCCCAGGTACCTGTAAGTCCCAGTCAACCTGATCGTCGCACACCTGTTGGCACAACATAGAAGTAATCGTCCTGTGGAGACGTTCAACCATTCCATAAGTCTGTGGGTGGTATGGGGAGGTACGCACTTTTTTCTTACCCAACAGGTCGCACACCTCGCGCAACAAAACGCTTGAAAAAATTTTTCCCCTGGTCAGTCAGCAAGCGTTCGGGGGCACCTTTGTCCAAAACATAGCCCTGGACAAAGGCGTCCGCCACTGCCGCAGCCGATTGGTTGGCGAGTGGCCATGCCATGGGCCATCGGGTGAAATATTCCACGCCAACTAGCAGGTACTTGTTACCCCTAGGTGTAACGGGAAAGGGCCCCAAGATGTCGAGCGCGACCAGTTCGTTCGTGCGTGAAACCTGGATGTACTGTAGTGGTGGATTAGCCGCTACTGGCTGGCGGTTTTCTTTGAGCGCACCCCACACACCCCTTGAGGATGTTCGCCACGTCGCTCCCCATACCCGGCCAATAATAGTCCCGCTGGAGTAGGGCGAGCGTTTTATGAAATCCCAAATGCAGGAGTCGTTCGTGAGCAGCTAGAACGACCCTACCCCGCATAGCAGATGGCACAACGAGCGCATGACCCTGGGACATATTGTTCCACTTCATCAGGAGGCCCTGTCTGACCACCCAGGAGCCGACCCCCGTCTCCCCCCCCCCCCCCCTCGGGACCCTCTGCCTTTCGACGCAACGTGATTAGGGAGCTGTCGGCCATTTGGAGACGGCCCCACTCAATAAGAGGCAACGCGAGTAACGAGTCCCCGCACGCGGGAGCGGCAGGTACGTCGACCCGTGGTGCGTCAGTGGCGGCGAGCAGAACTCCCGCGAGGACGGCGACAGGGGGTTTACACCGCGCCGATCCCAGAAGACATGTGCATTCCGAGCGAGACGACAATCGCGACAAGGCATCCGCATTCGAGTGCCGCAATCCCTTACGGTAAATGGTCGTGAATTGGTAGTCTTGGAGGACCTCCAACCATCGGGACAACTGACCGGAGGGTTGCGCCACCCGCATTGCGTACTGGAGCACCGCGTGGTCCGTACGAACAGTAAAATGACGGCCGTAGAGATACGGCCTGAATTGCTGGATAAAAAAAACGATCGCTAGCAATTCACGACGTGTCACACAGTAGCGCTGTTCCGCTGGTGACAAAACTCTGCTACCGTAGGCGACCACCCGTTCGACACCCCCGACCACCTGTGAGAGCACTCCCCCGATACCCGTGTTACTGGCATCCGTGTCAAGCAGGAACGGTTGCATGAAATCGGGGTAACACAGGGAGGAGCCCGCACTAAGGCATCCCGAAGGGAGCAGAACGCAGCCTCCTCCTCTGGTCCGCAGTGAAACCTTACCCCTTTAGCCATCAAAACATGTAGGGGCCTGGCTATGGTGGCAAAATTTTCGACAAAACGGCGGTAGTAGGAGGCGAACCCTATGAAGCTGCGGACCTCAGTGACTGAGGTTGGCGTTGGCCACGAGCTGAGGCAGTGCGTCTTAGCAGGGTCTGAGGAGATCCCTGAACGGCCAACGATATGCCCCAAGTACCTGACCTATTCCCGAAGCAGGTGACATTTAGCCGGTTTAAATTTTAATTTAGCGGAACGCATCCTGAGGAACACCCCTCTAAATCGCTGGAGGTGCTCCTCGAAAGTCCGGCTGAAAACGATGATATCATCGAGGTAAATCAAACAGGTGTCCCATTGGAGTCCTGACAGAACCAATTCCATGAGCCTCTGGAACGTGGCGGGAGCGGAATGTAGCCCCATGGGCAATCGATTGAATTGAAATAGGCCTCCTGGTGTCCGGAAAGCGGTCTTTGGTTTCGATTCCTCATCGAGGGGCAATTGCCAAAATCCCGAAAGCAGGTCAAGCGTAAAAAAAAAAACGCGCCCCTGCCAAGGCATCTAGAGACTCATCCATTCTGGGGAGTGGATACGCGTCGGCCATCGAGATTTTATTAAGGCGGCGGAAGTCTACACAAAAACGCAAGGACCCGTCCTGTTTTTTAACAAGGACGATGGGAGCACCCCATGGACTGGAAGAGGGCGAAATGATGTCGGCAGCCAGCATGTCATTAACAGCCGACTGCACATGCTCCTTCTCGGCTGGGCTCAGCCGGAAGGGATTCTGCCGAATTGGGGCCGCATCACCCGTCGCTATGTGGTGGCGCAACAGGTCCGTGCAGCCAATATCGTATTTGTGTCTGCTAAACACATCAGAAAATTCGAGTAGCAGGCCCCTCAACGCTCCCAACTGCACACTAGACAGGTTACTAGAACCCGCACACAACGAGTCCAACCATTGTGTGTCCTCCCCCGATGGAGGATGCGGATCCAGGGTAGAATCGACATGTGCAACGAGCTGCTCATCCACGGGCAACGGCGCCGCGTGTGCAAGCACGGTGCCCTGTGTAATAACAGCTGGCCGCGACCCCGCGTTCAGAACCATAACGAATGGATCTCTGTCCGCCCGCACCATGGTCTGAGCTACCGCTAAGTCGAGGCCCCCAACAGCTTTGTTTGACGGCCCCAACAGTACACCCTGTCCCGCCGCATCCACCCCGAAGGGTTTACTTAACCGAAGGGGTGCCAGCATCTGCGATCCCGGCGACACGCACACCGTCTGAGTTGCCAGCACCTGGACCGTTGCACAAACCGTGCGTAGTTTGGTAGGACTTGCCAAAATGCAATACGCCGACCCGATGGAAGCTCAATACAGGCCTGATCGACGAGAATTTTAATGGGCATTTTAGCCAAAAAGTCTGTACCCAGTAAACACGGAACTGCCAGGGACGATGAAACCAAAATAGGACCCGCCAATTTAATATCTCCGATACAAATGGTCGCCCGAATCTGGCCGACAATCCCCAAAGAGCCCCCATTCGCCGCATAACATGGTACGTCCACCGGGAGTAGGGGTCGACATTGGACGGGGAGGATGTTATAAATATGGTCCGAAATGATAGTGGCCGACGCACCCGTGTCCACCAGTACCCGGACCTCAACCCCGTCAATAAATCCCGTTACCACGGACGACCCGGCCGACGCAGCCACTATTCTGTGGGCCAACTCGGACCATTTGACTGCTCCCAAGCCGTGTATGAACCCCCCTCGCCGAACCGAATCCCCGGCCCCCATGCGCGTTCCCCCCGCCGCGAAGCGGCGACCCAAGTGTGCCGTGTATGTGGACCGAGCATGTGCGGTGCCGCGACTTGCCGGGGGTAGCTGGGACGACTGGGGCCCTTGGTCGTCGTCCGGACGTGGTCCCGAGGCGCGCTGACGCGGAGCCCGGCACCCGGACGCGACGTGACCCCGAAGGCCGCAGTTGTAGCACATGACGAGAGACGTCGCAGGTTTCGGCTGCTCCAGCTTGCGGGACGATCGCAGGGGCGAACGACCTCCCGATCTCCACTCCCCTGGTCTTGCCACGGTGAAGGCCTCCTCCCGAGACGGAACAGTCTGAGGCTCGGCGACCATCGAGGCAGGTGTCGCAACTCCCGCCAATGCACAGACGACCGTCCGCTTCCGCTTCAGGACCTCGTGTGCATGGATACTCGTAGCAACCCCCAAAGAGCAAATGTCCATCTCGTCCGCCGTATTGATGGGGACCCCCAGGTCCTGGGCCAACGCCAGCAGCTGCTCCGTCACCATGGCGTCCTTCCCCTCCTCGTCCATGCGGGGAAAGGTGGCGTCCGCAAGGGCGAGCAGCGCCGTGCGGTAGGCGAGCGTAGTTTCCGTGTCCCCTTTACGCCGCTCGTAGAACTGGTGGCGACAGGTCGAGGGCGGTCCAAACACTTTGGCCATGAGGTGTAGCGCGGCCTGGAGCGTGGAGCGGGACGATCTTGGGGCGGACCTGAAGGCCGCGAGTGCGTCGTCGTCCAGCGTCGCCGGCAGTGCACGTAAGGCCGTGGCGTCGGACCACCCCGACATTTCTTGATGTGCGAGAAACCTTCGCTGGAAGGCTCCCCAGTCGCCCCCCTCAGCCTTAAACGCCGTCAGTGCGGGAAGTCTTTGTTGGAAGACTTGGTCGTTCTCCGACAGATGATTTTCCCGCGCGCCGCTATGGTTGAGAAGAATGGCGGCTCCCTCGGCAGGTGTTTCGTGGGGACTTTTGGCGCGCGCTGATGACGCGGGCTGTGATGAGTGGAGGTCCCCGACCACGTGGTGCCCACGATTCCCTCCAATCGACGGCGACTCCCTCACAGCCCCCCTTCCGCGAACCTGCGACCCCCCTCCCCCCCACACACGCGGCACCTCGAGCTCGCGAAGCGTCACATCACCTTCTTTTCCCCTTTTACCCAGACCCTTAAGCCCAACACCCTTTCACCCCCCGAGTCCCATCTCAGTGCAAGAGAGAATCCCCCCAATCGGGGGCGTAGCTCATGTGATCCGGTCCATGGTGCCAATTAACCCTGTCCCAGCAGGGTCCTGCACCTCTGGGCCAAGAGACGATGGAGACGGAATCCTCGGCTCAAAGAGCGAGGCCCCTCACCACTCGGGATCGCCCGCCGGGTCCGGTCCCTGATGCGACCCGATGGGGCTTGAGTTGAGTGTGCTGGCGGCCCAAGCAGCACGGGTGACTCCCCCCGATGTCACTCGTCACCCCGGCAGTCTGCAGCAGTGTGGCCCGACTGACCACGGCAGAGGGAGCTGTTCCCACCGTGGGTCCTCCCGCGGGGATGTTGACCCTTGAGCCCCCCTGCTCTCCACTACCACTGCCATCTCTTGCAGATTCCAGGCTGCGGCCTCCCACCTTGCCCGCTGCTGTCACTCCTCGTGGACTTGGTTTTAGACACCGTCGAGGAAGAAATCTCTGTGCCGACGGCAGTGGGCATGGCAACCCTCAATCTCCTCGCCAGCCCCTGCAGCCTCTCTGCCACAACTAAGGTCGAGTGCCCCCTCACCCACGAGTGGGTATGCCTCCCGTCCGACCAGCAGCACTGCCCAGAAGGAGTAGGGCATCTCGTCCTCCATCCGATCCCTCTGGAGGGATATTGTGCGAGCCTCCCGCGCCAGATCAGGAGTGGCCTCTTGCAGCTCCCTCACTCGTCGCGCTTCCTCAGCGCGCTCCCGCTCTCATCTGAAAATGGCACCCCTTGGCCACGAGAGGTCCTCCGATGACAAAAGGTGCCCACCATGTGCGTGGTCCCCCGCCCGGATCTCCCTGCTCCCGCTCCGACGGCGGCTCCCACTGCGTTTTCCCCGCTCTCCTCTGCACCGTCCCCTGGGGTCCGCGCCTTGTGCCAGCCCGCGCCCCTCTCCACATGGCGGTTTCCCACCATGCTGCCTGGTCAGCGCTTGACCACGGGGAATCTCAGCTGCTCTCTCCATCGATGTGTGGCTTCCACTCTCTCTCCATTGATGCGCAGCCCCCATTTCCTCCGTCGATATGCAGTCACTCTCTCTCCGACCACTCGCAATCACTCTCTCTTCGTCAACGTGCAGCCTCTTTCTCCGTCGATGCTCTCCCACTCCCGCCACCTGGTGTAGCCACTATTTTTCATCTACGTGCAGCTTCTCTCTCCATTGACACCCAGCAGCTCTCTCTCCGTCGATGTGCAGCTTCTCTCTCTGTCGACGCCAGGCAGCTCTTTGTTGGTCGACACGCAGCCTCTCCCACCTCTTTTGTGTAGCCGCTCCAGCCGTCCATGCCCAGCTTCTCTCTATTCAGCGAGTACGTAGCTGCCCACCCCACAATTTTGCGCAGCAGCTGTCTCGCAATCAGCAGCAGCTCCTCTGCTTCCCAGAAGCCTCGGGTGTTTTTTTAATCAGGTTCCCAGATCCCGAGGCTGTTGGAGGGTCGACCATCTCGCCGCCCTCGTACCGACAACACTACTTGTGGGTTTTAATATCCCACTTCTGACACCAAATGTAGTGTCGTCTGTGCGTGCGGGTGGCGTGCGTCGCTCACACAGTCAGCCGGAGACGAGGTGGTCACAGGGAACACCACTCTGCCCTCTTTATTCGTTGTTGCCGAGCTCACGCCACCACTCAGGCCCCCTCTCTCTCACGACCACACTGCCACATGACCCGGCATAGACACAACCCTGCACCGACAGCATCGACTGAGACAGCCAATTACTGTCCGGCCGTGCAATGCCTGGACGAAGGTGGTAGCGACGAAGGCTGCAACGATGACAGCAACAACAGCCAATAGCTTTCGCTCTCTGCTACTTATATTCCCCCTGGCACGGCTTGGCTCCACCCTAGCCACGCCTCCCTTCTTGAACCCTCTAGAGGTTTCCAGGGGCTTCCATATGAGATCTATCATCACCCTTACCCTAGTTCTTTCGCCCTGCCAGCACACCCACATATATGCTCAGCGGCATGTGCGCTAAGTGCCCACCTGTAGTTGCTTCTGCTGTCTAACAGTCAGCGCTATGTCACTACACATTTATTAGTGCCTTTTGGCATAGAGAACCATGGAAAATGGTTATTTTTGGATTATCAGCAATTTTAAATTATCCCCGGCAGTCCTCCCCGTAATTAACGCATATAATCGAGAATCTGCTGTAATGAGAGGAGGTTGCCGAAAAGAAATGTATGTAAAGGGGTATAGAGGATTGGGAGAAAACCCCAAATCGAGGGATAGATGCAGCCATCTAGTGCACACATGGTGCATCAAAGTTTGGCGTCCTGCAAGTGTGCGGCCACAAATCCTGTCCTCTCGCTCGGTAAGCACTTATTAATTTTTTTCTTCATTTCAATTTTAGTAAAAATGTTCTCCTGGACTATGAGTGCTCTAACGAATCGGCGTTCTGGTGGGGTTGCGCTACGCGGGGGTCTGCCTGCATATGGGAGGGTAAGGCAAAGTGTGAGGAGCTCCGAGGGTAAAATTATCGCAGCAATGAATCATGTTCGTGCCCTCCAAGTGTTTGTATTGGCTTTTCTGTAAAAATAAAGCTGGCTTACCAGGACGACCCACTTGGCCTCTCTTTCATATGTGCATCTGTGTCTGTGTATATTTGACACTGTGTATATGTCCTTATTATGGATCTGTCTGCGTTTGCTTGTATGTGGCTTTTTGTATGTATCAACATTTACTTGTGTATGCATATGTAATAAAGGTCTTCTTGGTTCTTTCGGTAAAGTCACGTAGAATGGAAATAATAAAATAATAAAAATAAAGCATAATAAAATAATTCTCACGACGTTTCGGCCACAACGCAAGCAGCCGTCCTCAGGTGAAGAACAGGTGTGTCAGAAAGACAGCGTCTGACGGGCGAAGCAAGTGGCACATTCGGCACGCCAGACCCCGGCAGGTCAACAAGTGGAGATGAAGGGCCAGGAAGGGGGTCAAAGTAGGACTTGAGCCGCGACGAATGGACATACCAATGACATTGGCCGTACTGGATGTGGACACTCTGGGGATTCCGAATGTCCACCAGCCTCACAGGCCCCCGCCAAGGCCTGTGCAGTTTAGGGGACGTACCCCCTGGCACCTGAGGGCAATGGAGCCATGCCAAATCGCCCACCGACCAAGGCATGTCAGTTCACGATCGACGCGCACACCTCTTGTTCCTCGCCTGTGTACGGGCCGTCGCACATCTGGCGGCCTCTTGCACCTCCGTAACCCGTTTAAGCGAGTCCCGTATGTGATCAGGCAAGGAAGGGGACGGTTGTTGACCCCGCTGCACCCAGTTGTACATCAATCGGGGGTACATTCTCACGGCCATACACCAGGAAAAATGGCGAATATCCTGTGGACGCGTGCGGAACCATACGGTATGCCGCCAGGACGCCCGGTATGTGCAAGTCCCAATCGGTTTGTTTTTCACTCACCGTGTGACAAAGCATGGCCAAAAGGGTGCGGTTAAATCGTTCGACCATGCCATCCATTTGCGGATGGTAAGGGGAAGTGCAGATTTTCTTTGTACCCAACACAGAACACACGTCTTTGAGCAATTTGGAGGAGAAGTTACGTCCTTGATCCGTGAGCAGCCCTTCGGGTGCTCCTTTATCCATGACGTCGCCATTCAAGAAAGCATCGGTGATGGATGAGGCCGTTTGGTCAGGCAAAGGCCAGGCCATAGGCCAGTGAGAAAAATATTCGACCCCGACGAAAAGGTATTTGTTTCTTCTAGCCGATGGAGGGAACAGGCCCAGGATGTCCAGAGCAACCAGCTCATTAATACGGGACACCTCGATCGAAGCGCGGACAAGATCGTGGCGAAGGGATGTCGGTACAACCAGGCATGAACGGTCAGACAATCCATCCGTACACATCAGCAATCCCGCCTGGCCCCGAAACATCTGCCATTTCCATCCCGCCAAATGAGATCTCGGTTTCCCGATCAGTTTCCGCAGCGGAGCCAGAGAGGCATCAGCCTCCTGCTCACGTAGCCACACCGAGTACGGCAAATGCAGCGTATCGTCGGCGGCAACGGGTACATCCTGGCCTTCATCGTTCGACATCGCCCCCATAACCGGACAGGGCGAGGTAGGCAGCGCTGCACAGCGGTGTGTACCCGTCAGACAGGCGCAGGGAGGAGTCGGGGGCAACCTGGAGAGAGCGTCTGCGTTGCCATGGCGAGTACCCTTGCGGTACGTGATATTGAAGGAAAACTCCTGTAATGATTCCAACCACCGAGCAAATTGACCCGATGGTTGTTCCAATTTCAACGAATATTGCAAGGCCGCGTGGTCAGTGCGCACAAGGAATTTCCGTCCATACAGGTACGGCCGGTACTGGCGAACAAAATGTACGATAGCTAGCAGTTCTCATCGCATCACGCAATATCGCGTTTCTGCAGCGGACAGAACCCTGCTGCCGTATGCTACAACTCGCTTGACCCCGTCTTTCCGCTGCGACAAAATGGCGCCTATGTCGATATCGCTAGCATCCGTGTCAAGGATGAATGGCTGGGAAAAGTCTGGGTAGTCGAGCGTCGGCGAGGTGGCCAAATGATCCCGAAGAGATTGAAAAGAGCGCTCCTCTTACGGGCCCCATTTAAATCTGTGATTTTTCCCCGTCAGAACATGCAGTGGCTTAGCCAGTGTCGCGAAGTTCTTAACAAAACGGCGATAGTAGGATGCAAACCCAATAACCCGCCGTACGTCGCCCACCGAAGTGGGCATGTCCGTGGACACACTGTCAGAGCTGACGATGTGTCCCAAGGAGCGGACGGACCGTTGCAAAAGGTGGCACTTCTGTGGTTTAAATTTTAGGTCAGCCGAGCGCATCCTCTGAAAAGCAGCCTCCAGTCATTGGAGGTGTTCTTTGAACGTGCGGCTGAATACGATGATATTGTCCAAATATATGAGGCACATTTCTCACTGCAGCCCCGCTAGCACCAGTTCCATCAGGCGTTGGAATGTCGCCGGTGCTGCATTCAAGCCCATAGGTAGGCGGTTAAACTCAAAGAGGCCTTGTGGCATGCGGAACGACGTTTTTGGTTTGGACGCATCATCGAGGGGAAGCTGCCCAAACCCAGATGGCAGGTCGAGAGTGGAGAAAAAATTCTTCCCTGACAAAGCGTCCAACGAGTCGTCCATCCGTGGCAAGGGATATGCGTCCGCCACGGATATCTTATTCAATTGGCGGAAGTCCACACAAACCTCGTCCCACCATCCTTTTTCTTAACCAGCACCACCGGCGCGCCCCAAGGACTGTTGAACGGCGAAATTATACCGGCCGCCAACATGTCATCCACTTCGCCACGCACGTGTTCCCTTTCTGCAGGGCTCATGCGATGCGGGTGCATACAAATCGGTCCCGCCGCACCGGTGTCGATATGGTGCGACAAGAGCGAGATATGTCCCAAATCCAAATCGTTTTTACTAAAAACGTCAGTGTACTCCGACAATAATGAATGCAAGGCGCTCCGCTGCGTGGTCGACAAGGACGTTTTTTCCCCGCACAAATCTGCGATCCATCAATCATCCGAACAATCGGATCGTGGCCCGCCAGTGGCCATTTTTGTGGATTGGTCGCTCTCAAGGCTGGTGAAATCGGTAGTGGCATGAGACAACACCGAGCCAGCCGGGACGACGACCCAGTCCGGGCCCCCATTCAACACTTGTATAAACGGGGCCTGACCAGGCCGAACGATTGTTTGAGCCACCACTAGGGAAAATAATTTTGCCACAGAGTTCGATGGGGACAACAGCACACCGATCACATCTTCCGCAGCTTACAACCGCTTCCGGTAACGCAGCGGAATAAGCATTTGTGAGCCTGATGGTACTTCTACCGTGACAGCAACAATTGCGTTAACAGCGTTTCCTATGGGCGAACGGCCCAGCAGGGACGGCAGGAAAGACATTCTATGGCCCCCTAGCATTTCCAAGCAACCTTGGTCGACGAGTATTTTAACGGGCCCAATAAGCATGGGACGGCCAATGAACGCGAGATCAAAACTGGTCCCTCCGTGGTGATATTCCCTATAGCAATGCGCACATCTACTCACCCCAAAATACCCATGCTACCCCCATTAGCAGCAATGCATGCGCCGTTAGCCGGTCGAATCCGCGATGTAGGAATAGACAAGAGATGAAAAACAACATCGGAAATGATGGTTGCAGATGCACCTGTGTCCACCAAAATACGGACATTGACCCCATTGATGGTACCCCGTACCGTCGAGGACCCCGACGCGGCTGCCACCACCATTCGAGCCAATTTTTTCCATTGTGTCGCAGAGTGCGGCATCGACACAGGTGTACCACAATTTCCGTCCAGAGCGCAACCATGTGTGCAAGTGGATGGGTGATGTGTCAAGACCTGCCGGGTGTCCGATATGTGCCGACTTGATCGAGGATGCCATGGATCCGCGTCCGGTGGAGGAGATGGAAGTCGGCCCGACGGGAGCTGAGTAGGTTGAAGTCGGCAGTGGCAATCCCGGGTGAAATGGCCTTGTCGGCCACACTTGAAACACGTGGCTGCCGCCGCTGCCCGGCGGTCGTTCGCCCCGGTCCCCGCTCATGGTCATCTGGCCCCATCACGCTGCTCACGCGGCCGGCATTTCGGGACCCAGCGTGGAACAGCAGCCATCACCTCTTCGTCGCTGGAGTCGTTGGAGTCGTGGACGACACGACGTGGAGCCCATCCCAACGGTGGCCCGTCTATCTCAGGATCTCCCATCCATGCAGCCATCTGATCCCAGCGTTTGAGGTTGAACTTGGCGTCCAAACAGCGCGCCGCCCATCGAGACATTAGCGGTTTGTGGCCGCACACCGGTAATGATATGTTAAGTTCCTGGGACAGCGCAATCATTCTAGAAAGGATGAGAGGATCCAGGAGATCGGCTGACGAATCAGGGTAGGCGGCCATGGCAAGAGCCAACAGCGCCCCTCCGTAGGCCAAGGGCGATTCATCCGCTCTTCGACGCCGCTGCATGAATTTCCTGGTAGCCGCCGTCGGCGGCTCGTAGAACTCCACCATTTCCGTGAAAGCATCATGCAGCGTCTTTTTCTTACTCGCCGGGATGGAGCGGAAGCCTGCCAAGGAGATGTCGTCCAATAGCGTGGGCAGAGCCTCCAGCGCTTCTGCCTCCGTCCATCGCACCGACCGAAGGGCTGACTCGAACCGCCACGTGAACGCGCTCCAGTCGCCCCCGGCGACAAATTCTTTAATTTGAGGAAGGCGATGGCCGCGGTGAATATCCGAGGCCTCGGGCGTGTCAGATCCCGCTCCTTGCGCAGTACGCGGCTCCGTCAAGATGGCGTCCGGCGGCCGCATGGCAGCAGTCCCGCCCAAGATGGCGTCCGGCGGCTCCGTTGCAGCGACCCCGCCCAAGATGGAGGCCTCTCCCTCTGCGGCAGGAGTAATGGCGGATGGCGTTTCCCGCTGAAGATCTTGGTCATCGCCCCTTGGGTGAGTTCCACGCGGCCGACCGAGAGCCGCTGATGACGCGACCGCCGTTGCAAGATTTAGCAAGATCGCACGGAGCGACTCTATCTGCTCTGCCACCCGACGCCACCCCTCGTCCGCAGCCAGAGATGTCGCCTCGCCGGCCTGTCAGCGATGCGCGGCGTCGGGGAGAGTGGCAGACGGCTGTAGAGGACCCGTGGCTCCCAGCAGCTCGTCCTCGTCCACCTCGACATCTTTATCCGACGGAGGATTCGGTGGGTTTCTTTTCTTGAGGCGCTTGGACATTTTCTAATAATTGTCCAAACGATCTCAAGAAGCACTTCTGTCTCCAATGTAATAAAGGTCGTGGAAGCGACTTCTGGAATCCGGTCTTTATTTGTCTTTCATTACAACACTCCTTCACGCTGCTGACAGACAGCGTGAGAGGGATAGAGAGAGAGAAAGACGCGCTCTGCCACGTGGCAGCCTGGAGCCCCGCTCTCGCGTGGCCTCCTCCTCCGTTCGTTCCAGTTCTGACCACGTGTTGTTCGTCTCCACCCCTATTTAATACCCGTGTCACGTGGTACCTTTCCACCAATCCTGGTTAGCCTCTATGGAATCTTCCAGACTTCATCGTAGGCTCCCGGGACCACGCCCCTGACTCGTCTCCCCATTGGCTGTGGCTAAAGCCAGCAGAACCAATCCTCTACTTACAGCTGTCACCTTTCCATTAGGTCAGGGACACGCCCCTAGGCTTTCCCCCATTGGCTATGGACCAGGACCGGCAGTGCCAATCATCGTGACGAGTTGTGATCCGTCAGCGACCTAGATATGTCCTCACATAACACGTGTAATGAGAGAGCACACCGATGGGTGACGGACAGCTGCATAGGCACTGCTGCATCGGTCATAGCCAATCAGGGCTAAGGGTTCCACCTGGGCCAAAGTTCATGGGCGGAGCTCAAGGGTACATGCTGGAACCATTGGGAAGGTTCTGAGGGCGGCGTGGTTAGAGGCGGGGCTTGGCTCCGCCGAGAGGGATATAAGGAGAGGCAAGGGGAGGACTCATGGTCGGTGTGGAAGCCTGGGTCTGGACTGCATCTCCGCCATCTCGTCACGCCACCGGCCACGTGGTAGCCTCGAGAGCTGAAGCTCTCCCGATTCCCGGCATGCCATTGACCAGCGGTGCGCTGGGAAGCAAGAGCGAGGAAAGCCGCGCGGGAATGGAGTAGTGAACGCGTGCATGCGGCGAGAGGGAGAGAGGGTGACCATCCAGAAGGGAATGTGGAGCTGAGCAGTCATTGCTAAATAAAGAAAGGACACAAGTCCCAACCTGTCGCGGAAGTCGTTTATTACAACTGGAGTCAGAAGTGGTTCTTTTTGAGACAAGAGAACACTACAGAGTGCGAAGATTTCCAAACATCTCAAGAAAAAGAACTCACCTGTGGCGTCTTCCGACGACGACGACTCAGTCACCTAGGACATGCCAACCTCGGGTTCAATGGAACCTCGGCTGGTGCGGTCATCACGGCAGAAACGAACGGCGCGGGAACACCATCCTCGTCTCTGCGTGCGGACGACGGCTGGCAGCGAGTTGCAGAGCAGCTGGACTCGCTATACACTGTTCTTATCTAGCTGGTGTTGCTGGTCGTGTCATCTGCAGTGACGGGACGGCCACAAGGCATGTCACTGAGGGGCTCTTGGTGGGTCCCCCTTTGGGATCAACCGCCGCCATTGTGGTCGCAGGAGGACTGTCCGGCATTACGCACGCGGTGGATGCCACGCGGCAGGAGGCCACCATCTTGGGCGCAGCTGTTGAGGTGCGGTCGGAGCCCACCATTTCCGTGGAGCCGCCTGGCGAGCCGCCATGTGGGGCTACCGCTACCAGATGCAGCGGAGTGGGGCGCAACCACCGTCTTCCTCAAATCAAGGAATTTGTCACGGCGGGTGGCGACTGGAGCGCTTTCACTTGGCGGTTTGAGTCGGCATTCCGTTCGGTGCGGTGGATGGAAGAGGAGGCCTTGGGTGCGTTACCTACCGTGCTCAATGACCAGGCACTAGCGGTGTTCCGCTCGATTCCTCCGGACAAGAAGAAGACTTTGAAGGACGTGTATGCAGAGATGGCTGATGTTTATGTGCCACCTTCGGATACCCAGCGGAAATTAATGCATCGTAAGAGTGGGAGTAATGAGTCTCCCCTGGCCTTCCACGGGCCTTTGCTAGCACTGGCGGTGGCTGCTTATCCTGATGCCAAGCCTGAAAAGCTCGATCCTCTCATCTTGTGTAAGATGCTGTAGTTGGCAAAGGACATGGGGGTTATGCTGCCTGTGTGCGGTCACGAGCCGCTGACGTTCCGTGGGCCGCCAAGTGCCTTAATGCGCAAGACAACTTACAGCGTTGGGCCCAGATGGCTGCTTGGACAGGAGACCCAGCTCGTGATGGTGAGCCTAAAGGATAGTCGCCATTGAAGGTTGTTCACATCCCAGACGAAATGGGGATGGGAATCTGGCAGCTGCCATTCCTCATTGGGACCCGCGGCGGGAGGCTGAGTCAAGTCGCAGGGGGTCCTACGGTTCGCGCGGGGGCGACGAGGGGGTTGCTCGGCGGGCTGCTGTTATGTGTGTGGCCGCTTAGGCCACTTCGCCCGGGATTTCCGGAATCGCCCTCGTCCTCCGACGCCTCTCACAGCTCCAGCTCCAGCTCCTCTGTTGGCGGTTCGCAACTCCAGGCAGGCAAGACGGTACGCATCAGACACCCGGCCTCAATTGTCTTCTCAGGCATCTCTTGACGTGCGTAAAATTCACCGCATCGCGATTCCGATACTGTTGTTGGGGATTGGCTGCTCTGGATAACGCAATGGAAAAGGATAGCACACTGCGTCCTGGCTGCAGTGGCGGGATCTTCGACGGTGCCCGGCTCCATACAGGGTGTGGATGTTCGGGTTTTGGTAGACACTGGTGCATCCGCCACTATTATCTCAGATGTGATTTTCCAGCTCCTATCTCTCCCTGTTTCACGGGTCTGGCCGGCTTTTGACGCTTGCATTGCTGCCAATGGGGGAAGTATGCGCATCATCGGTCAGGTGGATGCCCATATTGCCATGGGAAATGTCGCTGCATCAGGGCCGGTCTTGATTTCCAGATCCTTAGCGGTGCCCTGCTTGTTGGGCACTGATTTTCTCAGGAGAATGCCTGTTAAAATCCTTGTCGATCAAGGGTGTCTTGAGTTGCCTGCAAGATGTACATTTTTTGTCTGCCATTCCCGCTCTGTCATTCGCCGCCATGCGGTGCCGTTCAGGCGCTGGCAAATGTCACGGTTGAAATCCTTCCCGGGTCCCAGATGCTCGTTCCATTGCAGTATCGAAAAGGGTTCTGCGGTGCAAATACGGCGGCGGGAATACTATTGACCCCCTCGAACACCGCTACCAAGGGTCTCTCTCTTGTTGGCGCTCAAACAATTGTCTGCCCTGGGCAGGCCCCATTTTTACAGGTTCTTAATGGGGGTCCAGAAGGGGTTTTGGTCCCTGCTGGTACGGTACTGGCTCATGCCACGACCGCTTTTATGGACCACAACGAGGATGTATCCTGTCAGTTGGTGGGTGCGACTCGTCCGGGTTTATTGTCGGACGATCGTTGGATTGCCGAGCTATGCCGGGAGAATATATCATTGGCCGCTGATCAACGCGGGGAGCTGCGGTCGCTGCTGACCGAGTTGGCTGATGTCTTTAGTAAGGATGATTTCGATTTTCGTCGCACGTCACTTTTGTCTTACCACATTGATACCGGGGAAGCTAGCCCTATTCGCCAAAATTCCCACCGGTTGAGTCCCATGGAATAAGGACGGGTGCAGAGCGCGGTGGATGAGATGCTGGACGCTGACATAATTTCCCTGTCTAACAGCCCATGGGGGGCACCGGTTGTTCTTGTCAAAAAGAAGAATTGCAATCTCAGATTCTGTGTCGATTTTCGCAAACTAAATAAGGTGTCCGTGGCCGATGCATATCCTCTGGCACGGATGGATGATTCCCTCGATGCGCTGTCGAGAGCGCGGTATTTTTTGACTCTCGACTTGTCTTCCGGGTTTTGGCAGTTGCCCCTGGACGACTTTTTCGAAGCCGAAAACCACATTCCGCGCGCTGTCTTCCCATGTCTTCCCATGGGACTAAATTCTGCTCCTGCCACATTCCAACACTTGATGGAGCTCGATTTGGTCACATTGCAATGGGACACGTGCCCCATATATTTGGATGATATTATTGTACTCTTAGGTTTTTTCGGTAAAGTCAAGTAGGTAAAACATAAATAATAAAAATAAAAATAATAGAAATAATAATAGAAATAAAAATTTTAAATCACGACGTTTCGGAGGCAACACAAGTCTCCGTCATCAGGTGGGCCCGTCACGGCTACATTTACTGTAACCAGTGAGGCAAAATTCCAAGAGCATCTCTTGAGGAAGGCCAGCGTCACCAAACCGCAATGAGACCAAAGAAGAAGCCTCGATTCTTCCCTTCCTCCCATATTGACTTATTTACATCAGAAATAAAAGTTATGTATAAAAAATTTTTATACACATCTCACCAACCACAGACTGCTGTTTTGGCGCTAGTGCAGTTTGTTTGGGGAGTGCCGATTGCCCAGACAGGTCCCCCTAGAAGTGGACACCTCTTCCGCCAGCAGTGGCGTCTTGAGCAGCAGGCAACTGGGAACTGCCAGCGTCTTCCCTACCGAAGATGGCGGTTGGATACCTTCCTCACATAAGATGGTGGTTGAGCACCGACCCTACCTAACATGGAGGTTGGCCACCTTCCCCACACAAGATGGCGGTTGGCCACCTTCCCCACACAAGATGGCAGTTAGGTGCCTTCCCAACACAAGATGGCGGTTGGGCACATTCCCCACACAAGATGGCGGTTCACACTGTCCCTACCAAAGATGGCGGTTGGCCAACGTTCCTGACTAAAATGGCAGTTGGGCGCCTTCCCTACACAAGATGGCGTTTGGGTGCCGGCACCTCACAACGATTGTCAAAACACAGGAAGGGTGTTGTCAGATAATTAATTAGGAAACCGGAGAACGGGAAGAACGTAACAAACTAAGCACGAAACGCAGTTTCTAAAGAAATGAGTTTTGAATCTGTAGTGTTTTCAATCTGTATGAGTTAACGGGTCACCACCTAAGTCTATGGCTCTCTGTGAGTTTATTGGTCCCTTTCCAAGTCAATGGGTCTCTATGTGAGTCTACGTGTGTCTGTTGTGAGTTTGTGGGTGTCTGTTGTGAGCATGTGGGTGTCTGCCGTGTCGCCATCTCCTGGCGAGCCAGGGGATCGCGCGGCTCCTCGTCGATCGACGCCCTCGGTGAAGGTGTTGGCACAGCATCTGTGTGTGTGTGGTAATCCACCAACCCTCACCTGGATTGCAGGTGTCCCTCACCACCGGGACTGTTGCACTTCTATAAACCTGAGTTACCCCCTCCCTCGCAGTCCACAAACCACAACGGAACTCATTCACTCAACCACCCACTCATTCATTCACCCAGTCATTCACTCAACTACCCATCTTTTCACCCATCCACTCATTCACTGACTCATTCACCCACCCACCTACTCATTCACTCACTCACCCACTTATTCACTCATCCACCCATTTATTCACTTCCCCAAACTGCAATAAGACCAAACAAGACGCCTCGATTCTTCCCTTCCTTCCAAATTGACTTATTTACATCATAAATAAAAGTTATTTTAAAATGTGTTTATTCTTACACATCACATCAGCACTTGTGCAGGATGTTGGGGAGTGCCAATTGCCCTAACAGCTCCACCTAGAAGTGGACACCTCTTCTGCCAGCAGTGGCGTGAGCAGCAGGCAACTGGGAATTGCCAGCACCTTCCCTACCTAAGATGGCGGTTGGGCAACGCCCCTACGTAAAATGGTGGTTGGGCTCCATCCCCACCTTCAATGGCGGTTGGGCTCCTTCCCCAAGTAAAATGGTGGTTGGGCCTCTTCCCTACCTAAAATGGCGGTTGGGCATCTTCCCTACCTAAAATGGTGGTTGGGTGTCTCCCCTACCTAAAATGGCGGTTGGGCATCTTCCCTACCTAAAATGGCGGTTGGGCGTCTCCCCTACCTAAAATGGCGGTTGGGCATCTTCCCTACCTAAAATGGCGGTTGGACGCCTTCCCTATGCAAGATGGCGTTTGGGAGCCGCACCTCACAACAGTTGTCCAAGCGTTGCTGTCCCCTAAACATGAAGGGTGCTGTCAAATAATTAATGAGGAAACCGAAGAAACGGAAGAATATAACAAACTAAACACAAAATGCAGTTTCTAAGGAAATTGGTTTTAACTCTGTAGAGTTTTCAATCTGTGTGAGCCTACCGGTCTCCAATTAAGTCTATGGCTCTCTTGAGTATATTGGTCCCTTTCCAAGTCAATGGGTGTGTATGTGAGTCTACGAGCGTCTGTTGTGAGTTTGTGGGTGTCTTGTTAAGAGTCTGTGGGTGTCTGTTGTGAGCATGTGGGTGTCTGTTGTGAGTCTTTGGGCGAGTCTATGAGTCTCCGGGCATCCGTGTGAGTCTGTGGGTCCCCCGTGTTACGTAAAAACTTATTTCGCACCCGACATGGAAGCCGAGTGTGCGGTGCCACCTCGTGGAGGTGGCGGGGAATCGCCTCCCCGGGGAAAGGGGACAGGTGGAGTCTGTGCCTCATTGCCGTGTCGCCATCACGTGGCGAGCCAGGGGATCGCGCGGCTCCTCGTCGATCGCCGCCCTCGGTGAAGGTGTTGGCACAGCATCTGTGTGTGTGTGGTAATCCACCAACCCTCACCTGGATCGCAGGTGTCCGTCACCACCGGGACTGTTGCACTTCTATAAACCTGAGCTACCCCCTCCTTCGCAGTCCACAAACCACAACAGAACTCATTCACTCACCCACCCACTCATTCATTCACCCAGTCATTCCCTCAACCACCCATCCACTCATTCACTGACTCATTCACCCACCCACCTACTCATTCACTCACTCACCCACTTATTCACTCATCCACCCATTTATTCACTTCCCCAAACTGCAATTAGACCAAACAAGACGCCTCGATTCTTCCCTTCCTTCCAAATTTACTTATTTACATCATAAATAAAGGTTATTTAAAAATGTTTTATTCTTACACATCACATCAGCACTTGTGCAGGATGTTGGGGAGTGCCAATTGCCCTAACAGCTCCACCTAGAAGTGGACACCTCTTCTGCCAGCAGTGGCATGAGCACCAGGCAACTGGGAACTGCCAGCACCTTCCCTACCTAAGATGGCGGTTGGGCAACGCCCCTATGTAAAATGGTGGTTGGGCTCCATCCCCACCTGCAATGGCGGTTGGGCTTCTTCCCCAAGTAAAATGGTGGTTGGGCATCTTCCCTACCTAAAATGGCGGTTGGACATCTTCCCTACCTAAAATGGCGGTTGGGCCTCTTCCCTACCTAAAATGGCGGTTGGGCATCTTCCCTACCTAAAACGGCGGTTGGGCGCCTTCCCTATGCAAGATGGCGTTTGGGAGCCGCACCTCACAACAATTGTCCAAGCGTTGCTGTCCCCTAAACATGAAGGGTGCTGTCAAATAATTAATTAGGAAACCGGAGAAAGGAAGAATTTAACAAACTTAACACGAAATGCAGTTTCTAAAGAAATTGGTTTTCACTCCGTAGAGTTTTCAATCTGTGTGAGCCTACCGGTCTCCAAATAAGATCAATGGCTCTCTTGAGTATATTGTTCCCTTTCCAAGTCCATGGGTGTATATGTGAGTCTACGGGCGTCTTTTGTGAGTTTGTGGGTGTCTGTTGTGAGCATGTGGGTGTCTGCCGTGTCGCCATCTCCTGGCGAGCCAGGGGATCGCGCGGCTCCTCGTCGATCGACGCCCTCGGTGAAGGTGTTGGCACAGCATCTGTGTGTGTGTGGTAATCCACCAACCCTCACCTGGATTGCAGGTGTCCCTCACCACCGGGACTGTTGCACTTCTATAAACCTGAGTTACCCCCTCCCTCGCAGTCCACAAACCACAACGGAACTCATTCACCCACCCACCTACTCATTCACTCACTCACCCACTTATTCACTCATCCACCCATTTATTCACTTCCCCAAACTGCAATAAGACCAAACAAGACGCCTCGATTCTTCCCTTCCTTCCAAATTGACTTATTTACATCATAAATAAAAGTTATTTTAAAATGTGTTTATTCTTACACATCACATCAGCACTTGTGCAGGATGTTGGGGTGTGCCAATTGCCCTAACAGCTCCACCTAGAAGTGGACACCTCTTCTGCCAGCAGTGGCGTGAGCACCAGGCAATTGGGAATTGCCAGCACCTTCCCTACCTAAGATGGCGGTTGGGCAACGCCCCTACGTAAAATGGTGGTTGGGCTCCATCCCCACCTTCAATGGCGGTTGGGCTCCTTCCCCAAGTAAAATGGTGGTTGGGCCTCTTCCCTACCTAAAATGGCGGTTGGGCATCTTCCCTACCTAAAATGGTGGTTGGGTGTCTCCCCTACCTAAAATGGCGGTTGGGCATCTTCCCTACCTAAAATGGCGGTTGGGCGTCTCCCCTACCTAAAATGGCGGTTGGGCATCTTCCCTACCTAAAATGGCGGTTGGACGCCTTCCCTATGCAAGATGGCGTTTGGGAGCCGCACCTCACAACAGTTGTCCAAGCGTTGCTGTCCCCTAAACATGAAGGGTGCTGTCAAATAATTAATGAGGAAACCGAAGAAACGGAAGAATATAACAAACTAAACACAAAATGCAGTTTCTAAGGAAATTGGTTTTAACTCTGTAGAGTTTTCAATCTGTGTGAGCCTACCGGTCTCCAATTAAGTCTATGGCTCTCTTGAGTATATTGGTCCCTTTCCAAGTCAATGGGTGTGTATGTGAGTCTACGAGCGTCTGTTGTGAGTTTGTGGGTGTCTTGTTAAGAGTCTGTGGGTGTCTGTTGTGAGCATGTGGGTGTCTGTTGTGAGTCTTTGGGCGAGTCTATGAGTCTCCGGGCATCCGTGTGAGTCTGTGGGTCCCCCGTGTTACGTAAAAACTTATTTCGCACCCGACATGGAAGCCGAGTGTGCGGTGCCACCTCGTGGAGGTGGCGGGGAATCGCCTCCCCGGGGAAAGGGGACAGGTGGAGTCTGTGCCTCATTGCCGTGTCGCCATCACGTGGCGAGCCAGGGGATCGCGCGGCTCCTCGTCGATCGCCGCCCTCGGTGAAGGTGTTGGCACAGCATCTGTGTGTGTGTGGTAATCCACCAACCCTCACCTGGATCGCAGGTGTCCGTCACCACCGGGACTGTTGCACTTCTATAAACCTGAGCTACCCCCTCCTTCGCAGTCCACAAACCACAACAGAACTCATTCACTCACCCACCCACTCATTCATTCACCCAGTCATTCCCTCAACCACCCATCCACTCATTCACTGACTCATTCACCCACCCACCTACTCATTCACTCACTCACCCACTTATTCACTCATCCACCCATTTATTCACTTCCCCAAACTGCAATTAGACCAAACAAGACGCCTCGATTCTTCCCTTCCTTCCAAATTTACTTATTTACATCATAAATAAAGGTTATTTAAAAATGTTTTATTCTTACACATCACATCAGCACTTGTGCAGGATGTTGGGGAGTGCCAATTGCCCTAACAGCTCCACCTAGAAGTGGACACCTCTTCTGCCAGCAGTGGCATGAGCACCAGGCAACTGGGAACTGCCAGCACCTTCCCTACCTAAGATGGCGGTTGGGCAACGCCCCTATGTAAAATGGTGGTTGGGCTCCATCCCCACCTGCAATGGCGGTTGGGCTTCTTCCCCAAGTAAAATGGTGGTTGGGCATCTTCCCTACCTAAAATGGCGGTTGGACATCTTCCCTACCTAAAATGGCGGTTGGGCCTCTTCCCTACCTAAAATGGCGGTTGGGCATCTTCCCTACCTAAAACGGCGGTTGGGCGCCTTCCCTATGCAAGATGGCGTTTGGGAGCCGCACCTCACAACAATTGTCCAAGCGTTGCTGTCCCCTAAACATGAAGGGTGCTGTCAAATAATTAATTAGGAAACCGGAGAAAGGAAGAATTTAACAAACTTAACACGAAATGCAGTTTCTAAAGAAATTGGTTTTCACTCCGTAGAGTTTTCAATCTGTGTGAGCCTACCGGTCTCCAAATAAGATCAATGGCTCTCTTGAGTATATTGTTCCCTTTCCAAGTCCATGGGTGTATATGTGAGTCTACGGGCGTCTTTTGTGAGTTTGTGGGTGTCTGTTGTGAGCATGTGGGTGTCTGCCGTGTCGCCATCTCCTGGCGAGCCAGGGGATCGCGCGGCTCCTCGTCGATCGACGCCCTCGGTGAAGGTGTTGGCACAGCATCTGTGTGTGTGTGGTAATCCACCAACCCTCACCTGGATTGCAGGTGTCCCTCACCACCGGGACTGTTGCACTTCTATAAACCTGAGTTACCCCCTCCCTCGCAGTCCACAAACCACAACGGAACTCATTCACCCACCCACCTACTCATTCACTCACTCACCCACTTATTCACTCATCCACCCATTTATTCACTTCCCCAAACTGCAATAAGACCAAACAAGACGCCTCGATTCTTCCCTTCCTTCCAAATTGACTTATTTACATCATAAATAAAAGTTATTTTAAAATGTGTTTATTCTTACACATCACATCAGCACTTGTGCAGGATGTTGGGGTGTGCCAATTGCCCTAACAGCTCCACCTAGAAGTGGACACCTCTTCTGCCAGCAGTGGCGTGAGCACCAGGCAATTGGGAATTGCCAGCACCTTCCCTACCTAAGATGGCGGTTGGGCAACGCCCCTACGTAAAATGGTGGTTGGGCTCCATCCCCACCTTCAATGGCGGTTGGGCTTCTTCCCCAAGTAAAATGGTGGTTGGGCCTCTTCCCTACCTAAAATGGCGGTTGGGCATCTTCCCTACCTAAAATGGCGGTTGGGCGTCTCCCCTACCTAAAATGGCGGTTGGGCATCTTCCCTACCTAAAATGGCGGTTGGGCGTCTTCCCTACCTAAAATGGCGGTTGGGCATCTTCCCTACCTAAAATGGCAGTTGGGCGTCTCCCCTACCTAAAATGGCGGTTGGGCATCTTCCCTACCTAAAATGGCGGTTGGGCATCTTCCCTACCTAAAATGGCGGTTGGGCATCTTCCCTACCTAAAATGGCGGTTGGGCGTCTCCCCTACCTAAAATGGCGGTTGGGCATCTTCCCTACCTAAAATGGCGGTTGGGCGTCTTCCCTACCTAAAATGGCGGTTGGGCATCTTCCCTACCTAAAATGGCAGTTGGGCGTCTCCCCTACCTAAAATGGCGGTTGGGCATCTTCCCTACCTAAAATGGCGGTTGGGCATCTTCCCTACCTAAAATGGCGGTTGGACGCCTTCCCTATGCAAGATGGCGTTTGGGAGCCGCACCTCACAACAATTGTCCAAGAGTTGCTGTCCCCTAAACATGAAGGGTGCTGTCAAATAATTAATGAGGAAACCGAAGAAACGGAAGAATATAACAAACTAAACACAAAATGCAGTTTCTAAGGAAATTGGTTTTAACTCTGTAGAGTTTTCAATCTGTGTGAGCCTACCGGTCTCCAAATAAGTCTATGGCTCTCTTGAGTATATTGGTCCCTTTCCAAGTCAATGGGTGTGTATGTGAGTCTACGAGCGTCTGTTGTGAGTTTGTGGATGTCTTGTTAAGAGTCTGTGGGTGTCTGTTTTGAGCATGTGGGTGTCTGTTGTGAGTCTTTGGGCGAGTCTATGAGTCTCCGGGCATCCGTGTGAGTCTGTGGGTCCCCCGTGTTACGTCAAAACTTATTTCGCACCCGACATGGAAGCCGAGTGTGCGGTGCCACCTCGTGGAGGTGGCGGGGAATCGCCTCCCCGGGGAAAGGGGACAGGTGGAGTCTGTGCCTCATTGCCATGTCGCCATCTCCTGGCGAGCCAGGGGATCGCGCGGCTCCTCGTCGATCGCCGCCCTCGGTGAAGGTGTTGGCACAGCATCTGTGTGTGTGTGGTAATCCACCAACCCTCGCCTGGATTGCAGGTGTCCCTCACCACCGGGACTGTTGCACTTCTATAAACCTGAGCTACCCCCTCCCTCGCAGTCCACAAACCACAACGGAACTCATTCACTCACCCACCCACTCATTCATTCACCCAGTCATTCACTCAACCACCCATCCACTCATTCACTGACTCATTCACCCACCCACCTACTCATTCACTCACTCACCCACTTATTCATTCATCCACCCATTTATTCACTTCCCCAAACTGCAATAAGACCAAACAAGACGCCTCGATTCTTCCCTTCCTTCCAAATTTACTTATTTACATCATAAATAAAGGTTATTTAAAAATGAGTTTATTCTTACACATCACATCAGCACTTGTGCAGGATGTTGGGGAGTGCCAATTGCCCTAACAGCTCCACCTAGAAGTGGACACCTCTTCTGCCAGCAGTGGCATGAGCACCAGGCAACTGGGAACTGCCAGCACCTTCCCTACCTAAGATGGCGGTTTTGCAACGCCCCTACGTAAAATGGTGGTTGGGCTCCATCCCCACCTACAATGGCGGTTGGGCGCCTTCCCCAAGTAAAATGGTGGTTGGGCGTCTTCCCTATGCAAGATGGCGTTAGGGAGCCGCACCTCACAACAATTGTCCAAGCGTTGCTGTCCCCTAAACATGAAGGGTGCTCCATTGGAACCTCATTTGCCAGTAAAAAATATGACAATTGGTTTTTTACCCTTCTATCTAGCAACAAAACTGACACCTTTTTTACAAGGAGTCACATACATTTTCAGAGTTATGTTTTTTGTTTGCATTATGACTGCAGGTATTGTGGTCTATGCAAACATGTTCTCCTTGTAAAAAAGGTGTCAGTTTTGTTGCCAGATAGAAGGGTAAAAAACCAATTATCATGTTTAGTACTGGCAAATGAGGTTCCAATGGTGTAAATGCTTACCCCGAGCTCTCATACTCTGATGGTGCATTGTCTTTGAGTTGTGCGCCTTTTGGCGTCATCTGGTCCAACCCATATGAGACTAGGCTCTAAGGAAAGCTGTCTCGGGTGTGGACCAATCAACTTCAAGGACAGTGCATACATTATCAGAGTTATGTTATTTTTTGCATTATGACTGCAGGTATTGTGGTCTATGCAAACATGGCTCCTTGTAAAAAAAGGTGTCAGTTTTGTTGCCAGATAGAAGGGTAAAAAACCAATTATCATGAAGGGTGCTGTTAAATAATTAATGAGGAAACCAGAGAAACGGACGAATGTAACAAACTAAGGAAATTAGTTTTCACTCCGTAGAGTTTTCAATCTGTGTGAGCCTACCGGTCTCCAAATAAGACGATGGCTCTCTTGAGTATATTGGTCCCTTTCCAAGTCAATGGGTGTGTATGTGAGTCTACGAGCGTCTGTTGTGAGTTTGTGGGTGTCTTGTTAAGAGTCTGTGGGTGTCTGTTATGAGCATGTGGGTGTCTGTTGTGAGTCTTTGGGCGAGTCTATGAGTCTCCGGGCATCCGTGTGAGTCTGTGGGTCCCCCGTGTTACGTCAAAACTTATTTCGCACCCGACATGGAAGCCGAGTGTGCGGTGCCACCTCGGGGAGGTGGCGGGGAATCGCCTCCCCTGGGAAAGGGGACAGGTGGAGTCTGTGCCTCATTGCCGTGTCGCCATCTCCTGGCGAGCCAGGGGATCGCGCGGCTCCTCGTCGATCGCCGCCCTCGGTGAAGGTGTTGGCACAGCATCTGTGTGTGTGTGGTAATCCACCAACCCTCGCCTGGATTGCAGGTGTCCCTCACCACCGGGACTGTTGCACTTCTATAAACCTGCGCTACCCCCTCTCTCGCAGTCCACAAACCGCAATGAGACTCATTCACTCACCCATACACTCACTCACCCACCCAGTCATTCACTCACCCATACACTCACTCACCCACCCAGTCATTCACTCACCCACCCACTCATTCGCTCACCCATACACTCATCAACTTACCCACCAACTCATTCACTCATCCACTCACTGATTTATTCACCCACCCACCATTTTTGGCACTCCATACGTAAAGACTACAAAGCCGTTCTAGATGAAGCAATGGAAACCAACATGATGCCTCAGTCCTGGAGGAGAGCCGTGCTCACACTGATTCCGAAAAAGGGCGACCTCAGACACCTCACAAATTGGCGTCTAGTCTCAGTGCTGAGCACAGACTATAAGATTCTCGTGAAAACTGCATCTGCAAGGCTTAAGAGGGTGTTGGCTAAGGTTATTTCCGATGACCAGGCATACACTGTTCCATGGAAGACCATCCATGATGAGATTTTCCTAATCAGAGATTTGATCAGTCTGTCCGAGCATTTGAACGTTCCATTTGCCTTTCTCTCCATTGATCAAGAGAAAGCCTTTGACAGGGATGATCACCAGTATCTTCTGGGCACTCTAAAAGCTTTTGGTTTTCGGACTCGCTTCATAGTGTTGATTAGTCTGCTGTACAACATGGCCCAGTGTCTGGTTTAAGTTAATGGTAGACTAATTGCTCCTATAGATTTCAGGAGAGGTATCAGGCAAGGCTGTCCTATGTCAGGACATCTCTACACCCTCGTCGTGGAGCCTTTTCTGCCTCTACTCCGACGCTGACTCACCGGATTAACTCTAAAGGAGCCCAGTATGAGAGTGACCCTCACAGCGTATGGCGATGACATCCTCCTCTTTTCACTAAGTTTTGATGACATCGAACGGCTGCACGAGTGCCAAGAGGTTAACTCCCGTGCGTCCTCCTCCAGGATGAACTGGGATAAGTGCAGTGGGCTGCTTGTTGGGAAGTGGGACGAAGCCCAGTTCCCTGAGTTGGCCAAAACAATAACGTGGAGCAAAGAGCGTCTTCACCATCTCGGCGTGCTCCTGGGGCCTGGAGAAAAACCACTGCAGGAAAATTGGGATTTCCTGGAAGAGAAGGTGAGGAAACGACTGGAGCCTTGGGGGCACCTGCGCAAATCTCTCACATTTACAGGGAAAACCCTGGTGGTGTACCAGTTGCATCCACCTTGTGGCACCGCTTCTTTTCCCTCACTCCACCCGCACACCTGATAGCAAAACTTCAGAGACTGATAGCTGCCTTCTTCTGGTCGCAGAGGAGGCACCGTGTGGCTGCTGGCATCTTGGCCTTGCTACTG
Organism: Lethenteron reissneri; assembly: GCF_015708825.2. Classification (NCBI taxonomy): domain Eukaryota; kingdom Metazoa; phylum Chordata; class Hyperoartia; order Petromyzontiformes; family Petromyzontidae; genus Lethenteron; species Lethenteron reissneri. The sequence continues at coordinate 46,588 of NW_026890926.1, forward strand.
CGGGAGGGCGGGCAAGGTCTGGTGTGTGTACGGAGCCAGCCGTCGACATTTCGTCTACAAGCCATAGAGAGGTTTCTCTACACAGCCCCATCACCCATGTGGTGTTCCAGAGCATTTTTTTTTCTGAATAACCTTGGGGGCCTTTAGTGCAGCAAGCAGCTCTTTATTATGGACATTAAAGGTATTCAATTCACACCGATTCCCCACCTCTACAGGAGTATCCTACATACATGGGGTTTCCTTGTCACTGCCCGACTGAATACACTCCAGTCAGCATCAGAATTCGCTCACGAGCCGCTGTTACGGAACCCCAACATGACACTACCCTCCCTTGTGGGCCCTGCCGTGGAGAAACGCATGGTGGATGCACGTTTTACGCGGGTGGGCGTTTTGGTGAGACTAGGCACGGAGGGACAGTGGCTTCTCCCTGCCGAGATAACTGCGATGACCAAAATGCACTCGGTGAGACTCGCCGCAAAACTTGTGAATGAGGTACGAAGGTCCTTCTCAACAGCAGTGGGGAGCGCGCCTGCTGTGAGTGTTGGTGATGAGTCAGCCGGCGATGGCCCAGTGCCACCAAAACTAGGGGAGGGTGGGAGGGGATGGTAGGAGGGGAGGTAGGATGGGAGAGTGGGAGGGGAGGGGAGAGTGGGAGAGTGGGAGGGGAGAGTGGGAGAGTGGGAGAGTGGGAAAGTGGGAGGGGAGGGGAGAGTGGGAGGGGAGGGGAGGGTGATCGGGCGAGCGCTCAAGTGAGTGAGGCAGGACAATTGACTCGCGAGCGAGATAAGGGAACACTCACCCCCGAACCCTCCCGCCGAACTAACTCAACTCCCACTCGCACCCTCCTCGCCTCCACCACCACCACCCCCCACACCCCCTCCCCCACATCATTGGCCAGGGTGGAGAGCGAGGACGAGATTACGCGTCTCACCAGGGCCTGCAAGTTCGTGCTGAGGCACGTCCGCCAGGAGGCGTTCTCCTACCTGAGGCACGTCGACCCAGATCTGCGCTTCGAGACATCGCCGCGGCGTTTCCTCTACCTCCTCGTCAACATCGGCTGTGGGGTCTCGGTCTTCAAGGTGGGCGGGTGGTGAGTGAGTGAGTGAGTGGACGGGAGGGTGGGTGGTCGAGTAAGGGGTCGGCGAGTGAGTGGGCTGGCGTGAGGGTGAGCGGTGGGTGGGTGTGAAAGTCAGTGGTGAGTGAGTGTGCATGAAAATCGTGAATTAATGGTCAGTGGATGGCTGTGAGAGTGAGTGGGTGGGTGTGAGAGTGAGTGGTGGCTGAGTGACCGGGCAGGCGTGAGCGTGAGTGAGTGGGCAGACGTGAGAGTGAGTGGTGGGTTGGTGTGAGAGTGAGTCGTGACTGAGTAGTGGGTGGTTGGGAGTGAGAGGAGTGAGTGTGTGTGGGTGTGTGAGAGTAAGTGCTAGTTGAGGGTGGGAGTGAGTGAGTGGGCGGCCATGAGTGAGTGGTTGAGTTGGCGGGTGTGAGAGTGAGTGGTGAGCTCGTGGGTGGATGTGAGAGTCGTAAGTGAGTGGGCGGATGTGAGACAGAGTGGTGAATGAGTGGGCGGATGTGAGAGTGGTTGGTGGGTGGTGGTGGTTGGTTGGTGGTGGTGGTTCGTGGGTGGTTCGTGGGTGGTGGTGGTTCGTGGGTGGTGGTGGTGATGGTTGGTGGTGGTGATGGTTGGTGGTGGTGGTGGGTGGTGGCTGGTGTGCGGTGGTGGTTGGTGGGTGGAGTTGGTTGGTGGGTTGTAGTGGTGGTTGGTGGGTGGTTGTGGTTGGTGGTGATAATGATGGGTTGTGATGATGGGTGGTGGTGGTGATGATGGGTGGTGGTGGGTGGTGATGATGTTGGCTGGTTGGTGGTGATGATGATGGGTGTTGATGCTGATGATGGGTGTTGACGATCACACTGGTCTACATTTTGCTTCAGAGATTAAATGTTCTGTTTATAAAGATTTTGATGTGCTGAATTCAAATATGACAATTAAAACAACTGATTTACTACTGTTCCCTGGATACATACGTGTTTACATTGTACATGTATGTGTATTGTGTAGATAGTTTAGTTTTACTCATAATGTTTTGCTTATGGTTGCTTTATATGATGAAATGTCACCTGTCCTGTTCATGTGTAGTGACATGTAATGGGGTTTTTTAATAGAGAAAAGTATCTGAGATTCCAGCAGCCCTGTCTGTCAGCAGGCCACGTGATAGGCAAAGAGAGGGATGTAGGGGAAGGGTGATAGAGGGGGCACGTGAGGTAAGCCCGGGAACACACCAGTAGGTTCTGGAAAGGGGGCATGGCTGGGAGCGGAGCGAGGCCACGCCGGGAGGATAAAAGGGGACCCCGAGCGAAGGTTCGGGGCTGTTGCTTGAAGTGGAATCCCGTCGGGCTGCAGGAGTCTTCGTCACCATCTTCATCTTCTCGGCGTTGTCAGTCAGGCAGTCTGTCAGCTGTCTTGACTGAAAGTGTAGTTACCCCTTGTACCATGTGAAGGATATAATAAATAGCGTGCCTCCTACTCCTAGTGTCTCTGAGTGTATCACTATACGTGGATAGTAACGACAGTGGATGTACATTCACTCTGAGTCTTGACTTTGTCGTTAAACAGGGCGGGTTACACAATGACGTTAAACTTCGCATCTACTCTCCCTCCGTGCTCCATGCCGAAAAGCCACTGCAGTGGTAATACAACTGCAACATATTTTATTCATAAACCCGCATTTTCTAATTTTTCCAAAATTTTTACCTGGGTTGGGATGTCGCCATCCTGTCGTGAAACAAATTATTAATTCGTGTTTCTAGCAGACCATTCCAAGCCTTGTGTTAGAGAATGGCCCACTGAAGCTGATATCACGGAGCTACTTCTGAGTACCCTTCAAGTGCCCTCTGGTCCGCATAGTAAAGAGCAGCACCCTCTCACCTGGCCTTTAAGTAGGAGTAACGTTGGTCGTAACAATGTTATTACTTCCTATAGAGGAAATTTATCCTAATTAAGTGCAGAACCACATTACAACCATGTGGTGGTTTATTTTCTGATGTCAATGACGACCGGAATCATCTGGGTCTGTCTCACTGCCACACTCACCTCTCTACCCACACTCACCTGGGCCTGTCTCACTGTCACACCTCATCCTTTCTTCAAACACACTGAATTCCTGCCGAACAACACGCGGTTCAACCCACAAGCACTTGGGAAAACTACAGGGCTCACATGAAATGTCCTTGACAGTCCTGTAATGCGTTTATCTTAGTGTCCTTATTGTGTGTGGCAAAGGCGAGAAAAATGTACACACAGGACTGTCCATAGGGGTGCGAGTCCCGGGGCAAATCCCAGCATGTGGTCCCCCGACGCCTTCAAATTCCACCGGAAGTATTACATCTGTAATGTGAGGATATATCCGGGTGGTTGATGGATCACACCTCGTTACGATGATTGGCTCTACCGGTCCTGGCCCATAGCCAATGGGGGGAAGCCTAGGGGCGTGGCCCTGACGTCATGGGAAGGTGACAGCTGCAAGTAGAGGATTGTATCTGCTGGCTTTAGCCACAGCCAATGGGGGGACGAGTCAGGGGCGCGGTCCTGGGATCGTACGATGGCGTCTGGAAGATTCCATGGAGGTTAACCAGGATTGGTGGAAAGGTACCACGTGACCCGGGTATTAAAAGGGGTGGAGACTGACAACACGTGGTCAGATCTGGAACGAATGGAGGGTGAGGCCACGCTGGAGCGGGGTCCAGGCTGCCACGTGGTCCAGGCTGCCACGTGGTCCAGGCTGCCACGTGGTCCAGGCTGCCACGTGGTCCAGGCTGCCACGTGGTCCAGGCTGCCACGTGGTCCAGGCTGCCACGTGGTCCAGGCTGCCACGTGGTCCAGGCTGCCACGTGGCCGCGCGTGTCTCTCTCTCCCTCTCACGCTGTCTGTCAGCAGCGTGAAGGAGTAAGATGGGAGTGTTGTGAACGAAAGACAAATAAAGACCGGATTCCAGAAGTCGCTTCCACGACCTTTATTACACATCTGACACCCCCTTAACATTGAAGCGCAAGGCCCCCCAATGCTTGCGGGCCTCGGAGGTCGCTCCGATTCGCCGTATCCTCGGGGAAACTCTGCGCGCACATTGCAGACCTCCTTGTAAATACACGTGTAATAAACCCCGTTCAGACGACTTCGTGACTTGAGCGTTGTTTATTCGCTTCCGTTCACAGCTTTCCACTGCATTCGTTCACTCGGTTCCCTTGCTCCTTCACGCTGCTGGCTGACAGCGTGAGGGAGTGAGAGAGAGAGACTGCCGCGGCCTGCCACGTGGCTGGCTCGGGACCACGGCACCATCGTGGCCTCCCCCTTCGTTCCTCCACACACTGACCACGTGCTGTCTTTCTCCACCCCTTATAATCCCTGGCCCACGTGATACCATGCAGCCAATCCTCAGCCACACCCCTGGAACTTTCCCGAAGGTACTGTCTGGCTCCAGGGCCACGCCCCTGGCTCGACTCCCCATTGGTTGCGGGCTGAGGCCGGCAGAGCCAATCATCATCCTCCAGGTGTAACCTCACATTACACGTGGTTTTATGAGGGCCTCCTCACACCAAATTAAGTACAAAACCACATTACAGCCATGGGATGGTTTATTTTTCGCAGTCAATGACGACCGGGCTGAGATCATTAACTCGCTAGACTTGACAACCCGCTTTGATCACTGGCGGGTGCCTGGATTCAAACCCAGCTGCTCCGTGGTGCCAGTTCACTGCTCTGACCTCTCGGTCACTGGCCCGCCTCTAAACACCCCCCATGTTCAATACTTAAGTAGCAACCTGTATCGTGAGCAGCAGCGTTCTTTGAATACTCTGCCAAAACAATTTTAATAGTGGAGTGGTGGCACAATTCCGCAATTGCTTTCTCATACCTCTGGTGGCAGGAATAATTTCTACAAGATCGAGTTCTAGAGAGCCCCTTTACACGATGTTTTGGTCTACTCTTCCACACTGGGCAGATGTTTTAGAAGAGGAAAGAGTACCCACACTTTCACACACCACACGCACCTTGCTGATCGATGATTGTGGCGTACCCAGTTCTATTGATTGGTGCACAGAGGCAGGGGGGTTTAAGAAACTCAAACATTTGTTTCAACTGCTGTGGCAGAAGGGGAACAGATGGGCATCGGGGCGGGTAGAGGGGCAGAGGTGCAGTGGTGCAGAGGTGCAGTGGAGCAGAAGGGCAGAAGAGCATTTGAGCTGAGGAGCAGTGGAGCAGTGGGGCAATGGAGCAGAGGGGCAGTGGGGCAGATGGGTAGTAGGGCAGTGGGGCAGTGAAGCAAAGGGGCAGTTGGGCAAAGGGGCAGAGGGGCAATGGGTCTATTGAGCAGAGGGGCAGTGAATCAGTGGTGGCAGTGGAGTAGAGTGGCAGTGTTGTGAAGGAGGCGCATCCCCTGAATATCTTTTCCCTCCAACATTTGTATGTGCTCTGAAGAAGGACCATTTCCCAAAACGACTCTCTTATATTTGTCTTTGTACCGCCACACACACAGCTGGAAAACCGCACACCCGAGCCAAGGTTCATTTAATCAACCCAGGCAGCACTTGCAAGCAATTCAACGATATTTCGTGTCATCATGGGTTTATTTCACATAGTTTATAGTACCAACAACAACAATGGCATATAACATAATTCTATACAGGGTGGCCCTGGGGCTTGCCATGTGGCAGGTTTCGTCCATTGTCTGTACCAGACCCCTCCAGCTCTCTCACCCTGGGTCAGCTGCCCCTTCCATGTCCTGGAAACCATGGCAAGGTCATCCAATGAGGACTGCCTGGATGAAAACCAGCATGGAAGGGGCCCAGGGTGGGGCCGGCATTGCTTTTGAGCTAGTCCCGTTTGTGTGTGGTGTGTGCGCTGTCTTGGTAGCAGTCGTTCTCCAATGTAGTCCTGGCATCTGCTGCTCAGCTTCCTTCTACAGCTGTGGTCCCAGTGGCAACGTCTCTCTGGGGAAAGGTGGTTTATGTTTGGCATGTATCACGAGGTCGGTGGGTGGGTGTGTGGCATGTATCACGGGGTGGGTGGGTAGTATAGTGATAGTGGTCATGGTTGGCATCAATCCACGAACACCACCATCACCCCTACTGAGTGGTGGACATGCCACCACAAAGCAACAAGCGGCGGAGGAGTGAGGTGATCGCTCTCGCCACGCGAGCGAGGCCCCCTTGCTTCTTCTTCTTTTCCTGCATCACCACCTCCACCACCTGCACCTCCACCATCTCCTCCTCCTTTAACTCTTCCTCCTCCACCTCCTCTTTATCCTCCACCACCATCTTCTCCCCTTTCTCTGTTTTCTCAGTTCTCTCCTCCACATCCTCCTCAACCTCTTCGTCCTCGGAGGTTGCAAAGGTGGTGGCGGTGGCAGCAGTGGTGGCAGAGGTGATAGCGGTGGTGGTGGTGGTGGTGGCGGTGGTGGTTTCCGCAGTGGTGGCGGTGGTGTCAGTGGCCGTGGTGGCGGAGGTGGTGGTGGTGTCAGTGTCAGTGGTGGCGGTGTTGTCTGTTGAGGTGGTGGCGGCAGAGGTGGTAGTGTCCGCGGTGGTGTCGGTGGCAGAGGTGGCGGAGGTGATAGCGGTGGTGATGGTGGTTGCCACCGTGGTGGCGGTGGTGTCAGTGGCGGTGGTGGCAGAGGTGGTATCAGTGGCAGTGGTGGCGGCAGAGGTGGTAGTTTCCACGGTGATGTCGGTGGTGTCGGTGGCAGTGGTGGCAGAGGTGATAGCGGTGGTGGTTGTGGCGTTGTTGGTGTCAGTTGTGGTGGTGGTGGCAGAGGTGGTGGTTGTCGCGGTGGTGGCGGTGGCGGTGGCGGCGGTGGTCGTGTCAGTGGCAACGGTGTCGGTAGCGGTGGTGGCGGTGGTGGCGGTGATGGTGGCGGTGGTGTCACTGGTGGCGGTGGTGGCAGCGGTGGCGGAGGTGATAGCGGTGGTGGTGGTTGTGGTGGCAGTGGTGCTGGCCACAGTGGTGTCGGTGGCGGTGTTGTCAGTTGTGGTGGTGGCGGCAGAGGTGGTAGTTTCCGCGGTGGAGTCGGTGGTCTCGGTGGCAGCGGTGACAGCGGTGGTGGTTGTGGCGTTGGTGGTGGTGTCAGTTGTGGTGGTGGTAGCAGAGGCGGTGGTTGCCGCGGTGGTGGTGGCGGTGGTGGCGGTGCTGTCAGTGGCGACGGTGTCGGTAGCGGTGGTGGCGATGGTGGCGGTGGTGGCGATGTTGGCGGTGGTGGCGATGTTGGCGGTGGTGTCACTGGCAGCGGTGGTGGTGGTTGCAGCGGTGGTGGCAGTGGTGGCGGTGGTGGCGGTGGCATCGTTGATAGCCGTGTTGGTGATGGTAGCAATCCTGACGAGGCACTGCTCCTCCTCAAGGTACTTCTCCTCCTCCTCCTCCAGACAATTCTCCTCGCGATGCTTCATTTCCCGAAGACGCTTCTCATCCGTGAAGGACTTCACTTTAACGAGGCGCTTCTTGAGGAGATAGTCTCTGAAGCACTTTTCCTCTGAGCGGCACTTCACCCTGGCAAGACGCTGCACCTCAAAGAGGCGCTCCTCTACCATGAGGCATTTCTCCGTCGCAACGTTCTTCTCCTCCCGGAGACGCTTCACCACGCTGAAGTCCTTCAACTCCCCATTTATCCTCTGTTCAAGCAAAGATAACGACAGGAATATTTAGAAATGCACATGCAAGAAAAAATGCATACCCACAGGCACGCAAACATATACGTGCAAATAAATCCAAACACAAATGCATACTCACACATCTATGTACAGATGCAGACATCCACGTTCACTCATGCAAACTTGCTTAGCACACACATGAATGTACACAGTCACCTGATGTTAAAATAACTCCTTATCCATCAGTACTTGTATCACATTGTACATGTAGCCCTAACCCCTAATTATCCCAACCCCTACAGAATCAAAATACAGGTTACATCCTCATATATCCTCACAAACCGATACATGCACTTAAGGCTGTGATCTACTGCGAAGATTTCATAGCAATTGTTGGCACCAATCATCACTGGCAATAGTTTCTACAGAATGTTTCATTGTAAAGATCTGGAAGCCCATAATTTCTACAAATTTCACTGCAGTGCCCATCGTGGGCAACTGGAATGGCAACTTGCAATCAACTTTCAGACGTAATTAATGTGACTGATTAATATCATTCTGTCTTCATTGGTAATAAATAATTACCACTTCAAGTGCTTGCTTGAGTGGGATGGTTGAGAGATTGGGTTATGGTGTCGGGAGATGATGTTGTTATATGGGGAGGTGAAGTAGTGGAATGTTCTAGAGAGATGGTGTCTTGTGATGGTATAGAGACATGATGAGGCTCTATGATAGTGTATTTAATTGGTGGTGGTGTGGTGTGATGAGAAGGGTCATGTGGAGAGATAGTGTAGTGATATTTTGGTGTGATGACACGGTGTGCTAGTTTTGGAGAGAATGTTGTGTTTGACCCCCACTGACCCCATACACACCTTTGAGGAGCGAAGCTTGTTACTTTGGCCTGGAAAAGGGTCCACTTTGTCCATAATGTCCCCCCACGAGATCGACTGGAACGACGACTCCCGGCCTACGAATAACAGAATATTAATTCAAAGGACGAGTAATGAATTAGAGAACAATGGACATGGAGTTTCACAGAACTAATTTTAAGATCCCTGTAATTAGCTCTTACCACACAACAGGACCTGCTATTGAGAATTATTCATTACATGGTAGTAAAACTTTACAAGTCATGTTTTTTTGTGGGCATGCTGAGACCATTAAATACATAAGCATGAGACCCCAGTTTAAACAAAGATGGCTGAAACCAGAGGTGTGGACTCGAGTCATGTGACTTGGACTCGAGTCAGACTCGAGTCATGAATTTGATGACTTCAGACTCGACTTGGACTTGCATAACAATGACTTTGTCCCACCTCTGAGCTGGTGTGGACTCGAGTCATGTGACTTGGACTCGAGTCAGACTCGAGTCATGAATTTGATGACTTCAGACTCGACTTGGACTTGCATAACAATGACTTTGTCCCACCTCTGGCTGAAACTCAGATCTAAACCCATCCTCTCTGCCACACTCGATCATTACGTCTTCCCATCACCACCAAGCCATATCTGCTCAAAGTAATTGATCAAGACGCCTCCTTCTTTGCATATATGCCATGTGATGCAGGTATCTGGGACTTACTCTCATCGTCATCCAAGATCTCCGCCCACTTGATTTGGCTGTCCATGTTGTTGGGAAGGAGTAAATTCTGTTTGAAGTTGGATGGTCTGGGGAGGTTGGAATAACGCTCAGATTTAGCAACAAATTGAATCACTCATCCTCTCACTTATTTCATATTTGACAACTCACTGTACCAATCCAATCACTTTCGTGCCTGTTGCTTTCAAGCCCACTCCCTCACTTGTGTGCCTACTCATGCGTGCGTCCCATCACTCACTCATTCACCAGCACCAACATGTTTATTCCAACTGCCTATTGCATTAAACATAATCGCCAGACTTAACAATGATATTTAACCTCTAATCCAGACATGCATATCGATGTATAGCCCATTTGTATTAATCGACTGCTTGCTAAAGGCCCCCCTATTCCCTGGAGGTCATTGGGGTTATATGACCATACTTAAATTATTTTTTATAACTCGAGCATGACGTCGTCGGTCACGTGATGTCAGAGACACTACCCATTTGGCTGTGCCATCACAGATTGGAGACAGCTATGGCAGCAGCTGGGGTCTGAACTTAAAGGCAAACTCCTCCCCAATGTTGAATAACATTCAATACATGTAAAGTAGGGCACAATTGTGCCAGCAATCGAAACACAAGAATTGTAGACATCTTATTAATAATCTATGAGATTTAAACAGGTTAGTTATGAACGTTTTAAATGCTGCCTCGTTTGTGTCTAAATAGCATGCCAAGTAACGTATCTAACAGTCTTGATTTTATTGCAGAAAATAAAAATACCAACCAATACAAAATAATGAAGCTTTAGTTTGTGGTCAAAATGTAAAATAAAAATAAACAACACTCATCGTCAACAGGGACTCGTTTGTGTCTAAATAACAGTAATAGCAACATATCTAACGGTCTTAATTTTATTGCAAAAGATAAAAATACCAACCAATACAAAATAATGAAGCTTTAGTTTGTGGTCAAAACGTATAATAAAAATAAACAACACTCATCGTCAACAGGGACACTCACCTCGTTGAGAATTCGCTCTCCAAATGCTTCTGCGCATTCCTCTCCACTGTCGGCGTAGGGGTGGCTATGACGTAACAGAGGTGACGTCACTACGGCGAGGCTCCGCCCCCACGAACCCGGCTCCCGCACCACGTGGTGCAGTGTGGGTGGTGCACGTGAGTGGACACAGCAGGAGCCTTGGTTCTAAATTCAACATTTGCCCCCTCACTTTGTGCCGTCTTTGATGTTGCCGTTCTTGCGGCGATGACTGAAGCGAGGCCTGGCCGTCAGGCCTGGCATACACCTAGGCCTCAGGCTTCGTGTTCGTTAATGGTTATTTTTGTATAATTTGAATTATGAACTTGTTTTTCATTCATTACTTTGCAAGCGTTTAAACACAATCTCATTGGTTTATTTACTTTAAATGAAGGTTTTTTTTATTAATCGATGTAGTTATGTTTAAGTGACTGAGGTGGTAGTACTAAGTGTGAATTTTAGGTACGTGTAAATTATTGTGTAATGGATTTGTCTGTGTGCACCTATCCTGGCAGGGGTAATATGGGCTTCTTATTGTTAAGTCTTTAAAGAGATTGTTTATTTGTTTGTGTCTGTTATGTTTGTCTGTGTCAGGAAACGTATCAATGTTTGTAGCTGTGTGTGTTAATTTATGATGGGTGGTGATGATGATGTTAATTGATAATGGATGGTGGTGGTGATGATGATGGGTGGTGATTATAAAAATTGGTAGTGGTGATGGGTGGTGATGATGATGGGTGGTGATTGATGGTGGTGATGATGGGTGGTGATTGGTGGTGTTGATGATGGGTGGTGGTGTTGATGATGGGTGGTGATTGATGGTGGTGATGATGGGTGGTGGTGATGATGATGGGTGGTGATTGATGGTGGTGATGATGGGTGGTGGTGGTGATGATGATGGGTGGTGATTGATGGTGGTGATGATGGGTGGTGATTGATGGTGGTGATGATGGGTGGTGATTGATGGTGATGGGTGGTGATTGATGGTGATGATGATGGGTGGTGGTGATGATGATGGGTGGTGATTGATGGTGGTGATGATGGGTGGTAATTGATGGTGGTGATGATGGGTGGTGATTGATGGTGATGATGATGGGTGGTGGTGATGATGATGGGTGGTGATTGATGGTGATGATGATGGGTGGTGGTGATGATGGGTGGTGATTGATGGTGGTGATGATGGGTGGTGATTGATGGTGATGATGATGGGTGGTGGTGATGATGATGGGTGGTGGTGATGATGATGGGTGGTGATTGATGGTGGTGATGATGGGTGGTGGTGATGATGATGGGTGGTAGTTGATGGTGGTGATGATGGGTGATGACGGGTGTTGGTGATGAATCTATGAATGAGTCTATGAGTCTACGGACGTCTGTGCGAGTCTGTGCGAGTCTGTGGGTCCCCCATGTTACGTCGAAACTTCTTTCGCACCCTACACGCCAGCCGAGTGTGCGGTGCAACATCAGGGAGGTGACGGGGAATCGCCTCCCCGTGACGAGGGGACAGGTGGAGTCCACGCATCGTTGTTGTGTCGCCATCTCCTGGCGAGCCAGGGGGTCGCGCGGCTCCTCGGCGATCGATGCCCACGGTGAGGGGAGTTGGCACAGCATCTGTGTGTGTGTGGTAATCCACCAACCTCTGCCTGGATTGCAGGCGTCTGTCACCACCAAGACTGTTCTACTTCTATAAACCTGCAATACCCTCACCCTTTTCATCCCCAAACCGCAATGAGACTCAATCACTCACCCACTCATTCACTTATCCACCCAATCATTCACTAAGCCACTCATTCTCCCACTCACTCATCCACTCGCTCACTCATCCGTTCAACGAACTCACCCACTCATTCAATCACCCACCCATCCACTCATCCACTCACTCACCCACCCACTCATTCACTCACCAACCCATCCACTCATTCACTGACCCATCCACTCATTAATTCACCCACCCACTCATTCACTCATACACTCATTCACTCACCCCACGTGGTCTAAGGGTAGAGACGTCATTCATGATCTCTCTGTTTCTCTCTCTCTTCCACAGGGGCACCTGGAGGAGACGCGCAGGTACAGAGCCTTAACGTGTCACGGCTGAACACTCAGCACGGGGCTGTGTGTGTTAGACACATGAGCTGTGTGTGTGTTAGACACAGGCTGTGTGTGTGTGTTAGACACAGGCTGTGTGTGTGTGTGTTAGACACATGAGCTGTGTGTGTGTGTGTTAGACACAGGCTGTGTGTGTGTGTGTGTGTTAGGCACAGGCTGTGTGTGTATGTGTTAGACACGAGCTGTGTGTGTGTGTTAGACACAGACTGTGTGTGTGTGTGTGTGTTAGACACAGGCTGTGTGTGTGTGTGTTAGACACAGGCTGTGTGTGTGTGTTAGACACAGGCTGTGTGTGTGTGTGTTAGACACAGGCTGTGTGTGTGTTGTGTTTAGACACATGAGCTGTGTGTATGTTAGACACACGGGTTGTGTGTGGGTGTTAGACACAGGCTGTGTGAGTGTGTTAGACACACGAGCTGTGTGTGTGTGTGTTAGACACAAGCTGTGTGTTTGTGTGTTAGACACATGGGGATGTGTGTGTGTGTTAGACACATGAGCTGTCTGTGTGTGTGTGTGTTAGACACACGAGCTGTGTGTGTGTGTGTTAGACACATGAGCTGTGTGTGTGTGTGTTAGACACACGAGCTGTGTGTGTGTTAGACACAGGCTGTGTGTGTGTGTGTTAGACACATGGGGATGTGTGTGTGCGTTAGACACATGAGCTGTGTGTGTGTTAGACACAAGCTGTGTGTGTGTGTGTTAGACACATGGGGATGTGTGTGTGCGTTAGACACATGAGCTGTGTGTGTGTGTTAGACACATGGGGATGTGTGTGTGTGTTAGACACATGGGGATGTGTGTGTGCGTTAGACACATGAGCTGTGTGTGTGTGTTAGACACATGGGGATGTGTGTGTGTGTGTTAGACACATGCTGTGTGTGTGTTAGATACAGACTGTGTGTGTGTCTTAGACACAGGCTGTGTGTGTGTGTTAGACACATGGGGATGTGTGTGTGTTAGACACATGGGGATGTGTGTGTCTTAGACACAGGCTGTGTGTGTGTGTTAGACACAGGCTGTGTGTGTGTGTGTTAGACACAGGCTGTGTGTGTGTGTCTTAGACACAGGCTGTGTGTGTGTGCTAGGCACAGGCTGTGTGTGTTAGACACATGCTGTGTGTGTGTGTTAGACACAGGCTGTGTGTGTGTGTGTGTTAGACACAGGCTGTGTGTGTGTGTGTGTTAGACACAGGCTGTGTGTGTGTGTTAGACACAGGCTGTGTGTGTGTGTTAGACACGGGCTGTGTGTGTGTTAGACAGAGGCTGTGTATGTGTGTTAGACACAGGCTGTGTGTGTGTGTTAGACACATGAGCTGTGTGTGTGTGTGTGTTAGACACAGGAGCTGTGTGTGTGTGTGTTAGACACAGGCTGTGTGTGTGTGTGTTAGACACAGGCTGTGTGTGTGTGTGTTAGACACAGGCTGTGTGTGTGTGTGTTAGACACAGGCCGTGTGTGTGTGTGTTAGACACAGGCTGTGTGTGTGTGTGTTAGACACAGGCTGTGTGTGTGTGTGTTAGACACAGGCTTTGTGTGTGTGTGTTAGACACAGGCTGTGTGTGTGTGTGTTAGACACAGGCTGTGTGTGTGTGTGTTAGATACAGGCTGTGTGTGTGTTAGACACACGAGCTGTGTGTGTGTTAGACACAGGCTGTGTGTGTGTGTGTTAGACACGAGCTGTGTGTGTGTGTGTTAGACACAGGCTGTGTGTGTGTGTGTTAGACACACGAGCTGTGTGTGTGTTAGACACAGGCTGTGTGTGTGTGTGTGTTAGACACGAGCTGTGTGTGTGTGAGTTAGACACAGGCTGTGTGTGTGTGTTAGACACAGGCTGTGTGTGTGTATGTTAGACACACGAGCTGTGTGTGTGTTAGACACAGGCTGTGTGTGTGTGTGTTAGACACAGGCTGTGCGTTTGTGTGTTAGACACAGACTGTGTGTGTGTGTGTTAGACACAGACTGTGTGTGTGTGTGTTAGACACAGGCTGTGTGTGCGTGTTAGACACAGACTGTGTGTGTGTGTGTTAGACACAGGCTGTGTGTGTGTGTTAGACACAGGCTGTGTGTGTGTGTTAGACACAGGCTGTGTGTGTGTGTGTTAGACACATGAGCTGTGTGTGTGTGTTAGACACAGACTGTGTGTGTGTGTTAGACACAGGCCGTGTGTGTGTGTGTTAGACACAGGCTGTGTGTGTGTGTGTGTTAGACACATGAGCTGTGTGTGTGTGTTAGACACAGACTGTGTGTGTGTGTTAGACACAGGCCGTGTGTGTGTGTTAGACACATGGGGATGTGTGTGTGTTAGACACATGGGGATGTGTGTGTCTTAGACACAGGCTGTGTGTGTGTGTTAGACACAGGCTGTGTGTGTGTGTGTTAGACACAGGCCGTGTGTGTGTGTCTTAGACACAGGCTGTGTGTGTGTGCTAGGCACAGGCTGTGTGTGTTAGACACATGCTGTGTGTGTGTGTTAGACACAGGCTGTGTGTGTGTGTGTGTTAGACACAGGCTGTGTGTGTGTGTGTGTTAGACACAGGCTGTGTGTGTGTGTTAGACACAGGCTGTGTGTGTGTGTCTTAGACACAGGCTGTGTGTGTGTGCTAGGCACAGGCTGTGTGTGTTAGACACATGCTGTGTGTGTGTGTTAGACACAGGCTGTGTGTGTGTGTGTGTTAGACACAGGCTGTGTGTGTGTGTGTGTTAGACACAGGCTGTGTGTGTGTGTTAGACACAGGCTGTGTGTGTGTGTTAGACACGGGCTGTGTGTGTGTTAGACAGAGGCTGTGTATGTGTGTTAGACACAGGCTGTGTGTGTGTGTTAGACACATGAGCTGTGTGTGTGTGTGTGTTAGACACAGGAGCTGTGTGTGTGTGTGTTAGACACAGGCTGTGTGTGTGTGTTAGACACAGGCTGTGTGTGTGTGTGTTAGACACAGGCTGTGTGTGTGTGTGTTAGACACAGGCCGTGTGTGTGTGTGTTAGACACAGGCTGTGTGTGTGTGTGTTAGACACAGGCTGTGTGTGTGTGTGTTAGACACAGGCTTTGTGTGTGTGTGTTAGACACAGGCTGTGTGTGTGTGTGTTAGACACAGGCTGTGTGTGTGTGTGTTAGATACAGGCTGTGTGTGTGTTAGACACACGAGCTGTGTGTGTGTTAGACACAGGCTGTGTGTGTGTGTGTTAGACACGAGCTGTGTGTGTGTGTGTTAGACACAGGCTGTGTGTGTGTGTGTTAGACACACGAGCTGTGTGTGTGTTAGACACAGGCTGTGTGTGTGTGTGTGTTAGACACGCGCTGTGTGTGTGTGAGTTAGACACAGGCTGTGTGTGTGTGTTAGACACAGGCTGTGTGTGTGTATGTTAGACACACGAGCTGTGTGTGTGTTAGACACAGGCTGTGTGTGTGTGTTAGACACAGGCTGTGCGTTTGTGTGTTAGACACAGACTGTGTGTGTGTGTGTTAGACACAGACTGTGTGTGTGTGTGTTAGACACAGGCTGTGTGTGTGTTAGACACAGACTGTGTGTGTGTGTTAGACACAGGCTGTGTGTGTGTGTTAGACACAGGCTGTGTGTGTGTGTTAGACACAGGCTGTGTGTGTGTGTGTTAGACACATGAGCTGTGTGTGTGTGTTAGACACAGACTGTGTGTGTGTGTTAGACACAGGCCGTGTGTGTGTGTGTTAGACACAGGCTGTGTGTGTGTGTGTGTGTTAGACACATGAGCTGTGTGTGTGTGTGTTAGACACAGACTGTGTGTGTGTGTTAGACACAGGCCGTGTGTGTGTGTGTTAGACACAGGCTGTGTGTGTGTGTTAGACACAGACTGTGTGTGTGTGTTAGACACAGGCTGTGTGTGTGTGTGTGTTAGACACACGAGCTGTGTGTGTGTTAGACACAGGCTGTGTGTGTGTGTGTTAGATACAGGCTGTGTGTGTGTGCGTGTTAGACACAGACTGTGTGTGTGCGTGTTAGACACAGGCTGTGTGTGTGTGTTAGACACATGAGCTGTGTGTGTGTGTTAGACACAGGCTGTGTGTGTGTGTGTGTTAGACACAGACTGTGTGTGTGTTGTTAGACACAGGCTGTGTGTGTTAGACACAGACTGTGTGGTGTGTGTTAGACACAGGCTGTGTGTGTGTGTGTGTGACACATGAGCTGTGTGTGTGTGTTAGACACAGACTGTGTGTGTGTGTTAGACACAGGCTGTGTGTCAGTGTGTGTTAGACACAGGCTGTGTGTGTGTGTGTGTTAGACACAGACTGTGTGTGTGTTAGACACAGGCTGTGTGTGTGTGTTAGACACAGACTGTGTGTGTGTGTTAGACACAGGCTGTGTGTGTGTTAGACACAGGCTGTGTGTGTGTGTTAGACACAGACTGTGTGTGTGTGTTAGACACAGACTGTGTGTGTGTGTT
>NW_026890927.1:0-31217 GCF_015708825.2 Lethenteron reissneri
TAATAATTAAATGAAATTTGGCCAAATGTGTAATTATCCGGAAATATGTTAATTTATGTAATTACGCACATTTTAATTATGCCAATTCGAGAGGTAATCGTATTAATTATGCGAGTGGGTGTAATTATGATAACGCAAGTCGTTATGATAACCAGACCCCGGTTCACCCCGTTATCGCTTTAACATTTACTGAGTATGTATTAGTGTGTTTATTAAGGTCACCAAGTTCAAATCTCAACGCAGAAGCAGATCTTATGCATAGATTTCAGGAAAGAATCACACAACCACTTCTGTATTGATCAATGTATTACTAATTCAACCTTAACTATGATATAGTATGCGAACTCTCAATCCCGGAACGTCAATACGGCATCAATACAGTATCATCAACGATTGTCTGATTTCACTTTGACAACGGCACATGGATCCCGCATAACGCGATGGTTGTTAGTGAGAGAGAGAGTCGTTAAAACATGCAAATACTATGCTAAGAAAACCTTAACGTTAATGAATGATTATACTCAATATTGTTCACGCAGTACCGCACTCCTTATTGATCATACGCAACCCTTATCACGTTGTTAACACCTTGGGTCACGGAACAGTTGAATATTCTGTAGAGGATGCGAGTACGTGCGGCGATTATGACTGAAAGATACTTGAAAGATTATACGGCGATAAAAAAAACACAATCAAAAACAGTTATTATTCTTAAAGGCACCAATCTCAACAGATACATCGGCAGGTTATCTCAGAACGGCTCGGAGTAAGGGCCTGCGACGGTGCTCCTTTTCCGAAGATCGTTATCTTATACCAAGTTTACTAATTGGGGACCAGATCACCTGATAAGGATCCGGTGGGCCACCACTCCCCACGTGAGCGTGGCTCGGCGGAAGGAGGTGCCAAGAATCAGTTCATATTGATGGATCTGTTGGGAATTTATGCGATTAAGAGTACAGCCCACTAAATATTAAAGATAAAAATTAAGAATACTCTTATAAACGACGGAGGGCCATCACTCGGTCTCGTTGTGATGCTTTCCAGCCACGGATGGCTTATGGGTTCGAGTGTTTTTGAGTGGTAAGAGTTGTCTTGAATAATCAGTGTTCGGAGTCGATTCTTTAGGTCAAACAGACGCCTGGTGGTCGTGTGGTGAGGGGGCGGTGCGCGTCATACGTATCAGTCGATCCCGTGGCGAATTGGTTCGGATGGCTGTTGATACGCTGTCGCAGTTCGGAACCCGGTCGGTAGGTGGCGCCCACAACTCGCTCGTAGCGTGCAGCGCTGGATCGTCGCCAAACCGCAACGATCACCACTCCGGCGGCAGCAGAGACCTCCGGCGGCAGCAGAGATTGACGAGCTGAAGATGAGTCGAGCCGACCCGCTGGTCGCAGCTCGCTCCTGAGTCGACCCTCCCGGTCGAGCTCGCTCCTGGGTCGACCCGCTGGTCGCCCTCGCTCCTGAGTCGACTCTCTGGTCGCACTCCTGAGTGGACCCACTGGTCGCACTCCTCCTGAGCCGACTCTCCCGGTCGCGCTCCTGAGTGGACCCTCTCGTCACACTCGTTCCTGAGTCGACCCTCCCGGTCGAGCTTCTGAGTGGACCCTCCCGTCGCACTGGTTTCCAATGCTCAGGATCCTTTACTTTATGCCGAAAATTCCCCCTGGATCCCGCCCACAAGGCGGGGCTTCTTCCGATTTTTGCTGTGTCAGGATCTGTCCGTAGGCAGGTGTGTCCATGTGTGTGTCCGTACGTCCGTGTGTCCTTGTGTGCATCACTGACGGTATATTCCGTTGTCACACTCCCTCCATAAAACCCACGAGCAAACAATCAGATGTTACAAATTGCCTCGAAGTCGTCTCTCTGTCTGGGTGCAATATTATCTCTTGTCTGGCCTTCTTCATGACCCAAAACACAGACGTTACAAATCGTCTCATAGGCGTCTTTGTTCGTGTTGCACAACCTGGAGGGAGGGGCAACACTCTCTCCGACCCGGCGCACAAAGAAATGGTTAAAAGTTTTAAGTTAACATTTGTCCCTTACTATTTCACAGTTATGATTCTGTATGTAACCTAAGGTCTGTCGTTTCCCATCGTGGTGCTTGACTCCAGTGGAGGTGTTTCCCCGAGCGTATACACACTCCTATCCCGCGCTGCGGGGATACAAAGACGGCCGGGATCTCCCTTTCTCTCCGACCCTGGGTTTAACATCGTTTTTTTATTATGTATTTATTCGACCTGGTGGTGATTCATCCCGTTATCCTGGCTTTTCCATAAGTTTTACTTTTGTCTTTTCATGCATATACTTATTACTATTAATTTATTTCCGATATCTTAGGTTAAGGGGTAAGTTTCTTGATCCTAGGAATTCGTATTCCTTGGTGCCTGGATGGTTATATAAGCGGAATATAGTTTACGGTGAATAGCGTTAACATTGATGTTATGTGCGATATTATGTATTGTGATGTCTTTAACTTAACTTGTTTGTCAGGGCTTTACTGACACGAAGTTGCATTCATAGCCCGCAGTCTTTGCCCCACCCTATCTCTGCTCGCCGTTGTTGTTGCCGTCCAGCTGCCGTTAATTCAAGGCCTCATTAATTTCCGTCACTCCTGAGTAGGTGAGGGCGGTTGAACCTTGGAGTCAGTTCTGGTTTTTGTCTGCCTGCTTCTTCTTGTGTCCCCTGACCCCGGGAGTTATTATTCTACTTTATGGCCTGTCGAAGCCCCACTCGCTGTTGCTGGGCTGGTGTTGTTCCCGGCCTTTTGCTTACGTTTGCAGTTCGCCGTGCTCTTGATTTCCTTCCCTCTTCAACCTTATATCGACTATTCGCTCCTGTCTGGGTGCGATTCAATTTTAACTTAGGAAGGTTCTGATTGTCATATGCTTCGGGTCGAGTTGTATAGAAAGTATTAAAGTATGGAAATAACATTTCATATTGACTTAATGATGGTGATGGTTCAGTAGGCGTAACTTGTGACCTGGTTTAATTGGAGTGGGTGTGAATATCAAACTTTAGCCTACCCTGTTGTTAAATTCCGACTTTAACGTTACTTTAATAGCAATACAGAATAATTGAGCTTTTTGTCTTAACTAGGCGAATGCGAACTTCTGGTGACCCCCGCAGCCTTGTTACTCAGCTGGGTCTTGCCCGCCTTGAGAGATATACAACACTCTTTTAAATCACCTCTCCCCCTGTCCAACCTTCTGCTCTGGGAGTGTTATTCTTGATTCCAGGTCCAAGGCCCCCTCACATTCAGACGCGCAGGGTTGTTTACATCAGCTCCCCCCCCCCTGTGCACGTGTTCTAACTAGCTCGGAATCCCTGAACACACAATCAGTGATGATTCCTGGCTTTCTGTGGTTGTGATTTAGACAAAGGCGCCTCTGTTTTCTTTCATTGCCTTTGAGTTGACACTGCCCTATTATTTGCCCATGTGCTGAGGTCATAGAATTCGTTTTGACTTCAGTAATATTAACATTCAGTATTGGATTAGCAAATGGGCAATGGTTCATTTATGTAGCTCGCAGCCTGGTCTCCAATTTGAGCGAGCGCGAGGATCGATAATTTAGCCTACTCTGTTGTTGAATTTCGAATTTTGACGTTACTTTAAAACCATGCAGGATGGTTGGGCTTTTTGCCTTAACTATGTCTGGCTGACACTCCCACTGTCTCTGCCGCCTGCACGGGTGACATGTGCCCGTTCATCAGGCCTTATCTTTCCTTGAAGCAAGGTTGCAAATTCTGCCATCCTAGCCCTCCTCCAGTTCATTACTTAACAACACCTGGTGTTTTGCAGTTTGCTGCGCTTGGTGTGTTTCAATCATTAAAAAAACAAGTAAAAAGATAATATATAAAAATCATCAAATATTATTAATCTCAATTATGGAAGAAGGGTTAGGATACAACATACCGCCCTTTTAAAAATGACCAGTGGTCAAATGGCCACGGGTTATTTTTAAAAAAAATATATGTATACCCTTCTTCCATCATGAACCATCGATTGTCCTCAAGTTTTGCTGCTATTCCTTACAACGCGTGCGTACGTGTCACAACTTAACATGGTTATATTTGAATTGAGCAAAGAAAATTAAACAAGCGTTAAACATCGATATTGCGTTACATCGGTTCTGATACATCATGACTCCGACGAATATTCATTTTTGTTTTTGTTAAATCCTGGGAAACGCTAGGTAGCGGTTTCGAACGCATTTATGCGTTACCTTCCTCATGTTGCCTCGTTCACCACTTATCACTTCGATAATTCGATCACGGTTTTCGGGTTCGTTTTTGTAGTTTCCTCTCTCACTCTCTGTGTCGTGGGAGTGTGTGGTGAAAAATTGTGCTGCACATAACCAGAATTCGCGCACACGACCCACTTTGACACTTGGTTCGAGGCATTCGCTCTCTCTGCGATTACATGCACATTTGCCGAGTCAGTGTGTCGATTTAATTCTGTCCCTCGTAATGTTGCCCTCTTTGTTTTTACTAGTGTGTTGGATTTCAACACCATTCCCGATACGTCATGGACATTCGTCTCCATTTTAGCACTCCGATCCACATAATTTTTGGTTTCCCTTGGATATTTTCCATTCAAAGGCTCATGCCTGCGCTCCTCAGGGCGTGTCCCTGCTGTCTGTTTTTGTACTGTCCGATCACGCTTCAATGCAACCCTGTCCTTGTATTCGATCCGCGCGTCATTTACGGGAGCACTGTCCACGTTTTTGCCCGCCCTGTCACTTGCAGCCTGCCTGTATTTCACATTGAGCGCCGGGTTTAACACCTCGGCGGGTGTGGCGCGTATGGGCTGCCCACTCTCAATCACTGTGGATGGTTCATCACGTATTTGGACCGTATTCCGTGTTATTCCTCTATTCCCTCCTGGTATAGCCGGTGGAGGAATTGGTCGGAATTGGATCGATTGTTTTTGACCTCCCATCCTGCGGTTCTCGTGAATGTTCGCATCCATACCTCCGCGGTATGTGTAACACCTTCCCGCTAGGTGGTTATCTTCCCATCTCTGTGCGTAATTTGAACCTTGCGTGTGTCGTGGGATGGGGTGTTGATATGGTTCTGCTCTGAACCTCTCCCTCCTACGATTCTCCTGCACCCTTGGCCCAGTGTTTTTCCCATTTGGGTGCCAAATTTTTCCTGGATTGTTACTTCGCCATCCCTGTGGGTAATCTTGACCTTGCGCATGTCGGGGCATGGGGTGTTGGTATGGTTCTATTCTGAACCTCCCCCTCCTGCGATTCTCCTGAATGTTCGGCTTTGTGCCGCTCTCATTCTCGTGCCAACCTCTCTCTGGGTTATTTTGCCATGTGTGCGTGCGTTTCTGCTGCTCTCTGCATGGTGGGACTGCTCGGTGATTTTTATTCCTCTCTGAGAGGCTGGGTTCCTCATCCCTCTCCCTGTGTTCTGGATCCGAATTATGATTCTTAGCTCTGTATAACCATGCCATGTACGCCTTGCTCTCTATGCGGCGTAAGGATGCGGTTTCTGGATTCAAAACCATTCTCACCCTTTCTGTAATCTCTGGGCTTAAGGATTCAAAAAACATAATTTTGAACATTTTATCCCCTTCGTGGTATTGATTCACATCGCCTGCGTAATACGCTCTTTTAAATTGGACGAGGTAGTCACGTGGATCTTGGTCCATGCCCTGGGTCATCGATTTTACAGCATAAAACCCCTCAGTGAGTGTCGAATATTCTCCAAACTTCCGAATCACTGCCAGGCTCAATTGTTTAAAATCATTTCTAACCTTGTGTGGTAGTGACTTTACCCATGGAATAGATTCTTTATGTAAGGTCCGTTTCAACAAACTCGCTTTTTCATCCCGTCTCCTCAGCCCTCTAATCATTGCCTCCTCTTCCACTGTCGCGATATGTGTGTGGATATCCATAGTCTTATTGTGGGGGTCAAAATCGGGAATTCTGACTAGAGCCTTGTCCATCAACTTAAGGGTTTTACTGGTGAACAGGTATTCCGAAAGTTGATTGCTGACAGCGTCATCATCAAACAAGTTATCATCAGGCAATCTGTCACTTTGGTCTGTGCTGTGTCTCTTGTGTTTAAGTGGTGTGCATTTTCTGTGTGCGCGCCCAGGGCCGTGTCGCTCGTGTTGCCATTTCCCTTCAGTTTTTGCCTCTGCCCTGAGTGTACCATGTCCTGGCGATTTTACTTTAACTTTTGTGCGATCAATCCCTGGACTCTGTCCACGTACCCAAGAGAGTGATTTGATGTTACTTCCATATTTATTCTGTGGCTCAACGTCTGTGAGTTTCGCTGGTGTCGCGAGCTTTGATTTCTCCTCCCTCTCGAGGGTGTGAGGACATTTCTCGTCGTTTATTAGAGACGATTTCTCTCCCGTTTCCTTTCCAAATTTTCCCTCATTCCACAATCCCTGTCTGTACGCCTGTGTGAGAAGGTATGAGTCCTGTCCTGCCTTCTCTGCAGTTTTTGCATCGTGTTCGCCTTCGTTACTTTTTATCCAGTCAATTAGTTTCCCCCGAGGTGTGTTCGTGTTATCGATACAGCTCCCTTCCCATATGTCTCTCTGACTGTACTGCTTTGTAACAGATTGGTCGGTACGTTTAAATACGAGCTCCCCGTATCCCGTAACCCATTCAAATATTATTCTTAATCCTAGCATCTTAAGTATGGCAAGAGTTACCTTAATATTTCTTTTCAGAGTGCATATAAACAATTGTATCACAGGATGCGTCAGTTCAACTCGAGCAAATAATCTCAGCCCAGCTGTCTTTGTTATACTCTGCTACTCTGGTATTTCCCTTCAGAGCGCGTTTTGTTTGTATACCCCCGTTTTCAATCACAAGGCAACGTTAGTTCACAACACTTTGATTAACACATCAGTGATTCGTTCCTGAATTCATGCATAAACTGTCTGCGAGAGATCCCGGAAGACGAGCCCCCATTATGTTGTATATGTTGGGTATGAAAATTTGTTATGTTGTATGCGTGCGTGGGTGAAATTATTATGTTGTATATGTGGGTTATGAATATTCAGTGGAAATAATAATAATTAAATGAAATTTGGCCAAATGTGTAATTATCCGGAAATATGTTAATTTATGTAATTACGCACATTTTAATTATGCCAATTCGAGAGGTAATCGTATTAATTATGCGAGTGGGTGTAATTATGATAACGCAAGTCGTTATGATAACCAGACCCCGGTTCACCCCGTTATCGCTTTAACATTTACTGAGTATGTATTAGTGTGTTTATTAAGGTCACCAAGTTCAAATCTCAACGCAGAAGCAGATCTTATGCATAGATTTCAGGAAAGAATCACACAACCACTTCTGTATTGATCAATGTATTACTAATTCAACCTTAACTATGATATAGTATGCGAACTCTCAATCCCGGAACGTCAATACGGCATCAATACAGTATCATCAACGATTGTCTGATTTCACTTTGACAACGGCACATGGATCCCGCATAACGCGATGGTTGTTAGTGAGAGAGAGAGTCGTTAAAACATGCAAATACTATGCTAAGAAAACCTTAACGTTAATGAATGATTATACTCAATATTGTTCACGCAGTACCGCACTCCTTATTGATCATACGCAACCCTTATCACGTTGTTAACACCTTGGGTCACGGAACAGTTGAATATTCTGTAGAGGATGCGAGTACGTGCGGCGATTATGACTGAAAGATACTTGAAAGATTATACGGCGATAAAAAAAACACAATCAAAAACAGTTATTATTCTTAAAGGCACCAATCTCAACAGATACATCGGCAGGTTATCTCAGAACGGCTCGGAGTAAGGGCCTGCGACGGTGCTCCTTTTCCGAAGATCGTTATCTTATACCAAGTTTACTAATTGGGGACCAGATCACCTGATAAGGATCCGGTGGGCCACCACTCCCCACGTGAGCGTGGCTCGGCGGAAGGAGGTGCCAAGAATCAGTTCGTATTGATGGATCTGTTGGGAATTTATGCGATTAAGAGTACAGCCCACTAAATATTAAAGATAAAAATTAAGAATACTCTTATAAACGACGGAGGGCCATCACTCGGTCTCGTTGTGATGCTTTCCAGCCACGGATGGCTTATGGGTTCGAGTGTTTTTGAGTGGTAAGAGTTGTCTTGAATAGTCAGTGTTCGGAGTCGATTCTTTAGGTCAAACAGACGCCTGGTGGTCGTGTGGTGAGGGGGCGGTGCGCGTCATACGTATCAGTCGATCCCGTGGCGAATTGGTTCGGATGGCTGTTGATACGCTGTCGCAGTTCGGAACCCGGTCGGTAGGTGGCGCCCACAACTCGCTCGTAGCGTGCAGCGCTGGATCGTCGCCAAACCGCAACGATCACCACTCCGGCGGCAGCAGAGACCTCCGGCGGCAGCAGAGATTGACGAGCTGAAGATGAGTCGAGCCGACCCGCTGGTCGCAGCTCGCTCCTGAGTCGACCCTCCCGGTCGAGCTCGCTCCTGGGTCGACCCGCTGGTCGCCCTCGCTCCTGAGTCGACTCTCTGGTCGCACTCCTGAGTGGACCCACTGGTCGCACTCCTCCTGAGCCGACTCTCCCGGTCGCGCTCCTGAGTGGACCCTCTCGTCACACTCGTTCCTGAGTCGACCCTCCCGGTCGAGCTTCTGAGTGGACCCTCCCGTCGCACTGGTTTCCAATGCTCAGGATCCTTTACTTTATGCCGAAAATTCCCCCTGGATCCCGCCCACAAGGCGGGGCTTCTTCCGATTTTTGCTGTGTCAGGATCTGTCCGTAGGCAGGTGTGTCCATGTGTGTGTCCGTACGTCCGTGTGTCCTTGTGTGCATCACTGACGGTATATTCCGTTGTCACACTCCCTCCATAAAACCCACGAGCAAACAATCAGATGTTACAAATTGCCTCGAAGTCGTCTCTCTGTCTGGGTGCAATATTATCTCTTGTCTGGCCTTCTTCATGACCCAAAACACAGACGTTACAAATCGTCTCATAGGCGTCTTTGTTCGTGTTGCACAACCTGGAGGGAGGGGCAACACTCTCTCCGACCCGGCGCACAAAGAAATGGTTAAAAGTTTTAAGTTAACATTTGTCCCTTACTATTTCACAGTTATGATTCTGTATGTAACCTAAGGTCTGTCGTTTCCCATCGTGGTGCTTGACTCCAGTGGAGGTGTTTCCCCGAGCGTATACACACTCCTATCCCGCGCTGCGGGGATACAAAGACGGCTGGGATCTCCCTTTCTCTCCGACCCTGGGTTTAACATCGTTTTTTTATTATGTATTTATTCGACCTGGTGGTGATTCATCCCGTTATCCTGGCTTTTCCATAAGTTTTACTTTTGTCTTTTCATGCATATACTTATTACTATTAATTTATTTCCGATATCTTAGGTTAAGGGGTAAGTTTCTTGATCCTAGGAATTCGTATTCCTTGGTGCCTGGATGGTTATATAAGCGGAATATAGTTTACGGTGAATAGCGTTAACATTGATGTTATGTGCGATATTATGTATTGTGATGTCTTTAACTTAACTTGTTTGTCAGGGCTTTACTGACACGAAGTTGCATTCATAGCCCGCAGTCTTTGCCCCACCCTATCTCTGCTCGCCGTTGTTGTTGCCGTCCAGCTGCCGTTAATTCAAGGCCTCATTAATTTACGTCACTCCTGAGTAGGTGAGGGCGGTTGAACCTTGGAGTCAGTTCTGGTTTTTGTCTGCCTGCTTCTTCTTGTGTTCCCTGACCCCGGGAGTTATTATTCTACTTTATGGCCTGTCGAAGCCCCACTCGCTGTTGCTGGGCTGGTGTTGTTCCCGGCCTTTTGCTTACGTTTGCAGTTCGCCGTGCTCTTAATTTCCTTCCCTCTTCAACCTTATATCGACTATTCGCTCCTGTCTGGGTGCGATTCAATTTTAACTTAGGAAGGTTCTGATTGTCATATGCTTCGGGTCGAGTTGTATAGAAAGTATTAAAGTATGGAAATAACATTTCATATTGACTTAATGATGGTGATGGTTCAGTAGGCGTAACTTGTGACCTGGTTTAATTGGAGTGGGTGTGAATATCAAACTTTAGCCTACCCTGTTGTTAAATTCCGACTTTAACGTTACTTTAATAGCAATACAGAATAATTGAGCTTTTTGTCTTAACTAGGCGAATGCGAACTTCTGGTGACCCCCGCAGCCTTGTTACTCAGCTGGGTCTTGCCCGCCTTGAGAGATATACAACACTCTTTTAAATCACCTCTCCCCCTGTCCAACCTTCTGCTCTGGGAGTGTTATTCTTGATTCCAGGTCCAAGGCCCCCTCACATTCAGACGCGCAGGGTTGTTTACATCAGCTCCCCCCCCCTGTGCACGTGTTCTAACTAGCTCGGAATCCCTGAACACACAATCAGTGATGATTCCTGGCTTTCTGTGGTTGTGATTTAGACAAAGGCGCCTCTGTTTTCTTTCATTGCCTTTGAGTTGACACTGCCCTATTATTTGCCCATGTGCTGAGGTCATAGAATTCGTTTTGACTTCAGTAATATTAACATTCAGTATTGGATTAGCAAATGGGCAATGGTTCATTTATGTAGCTCGCAGCCTGGTCTCCAATTTGAGCGAGCGCGAGGATCGATAATTTAGCCTACTCTGTTGTTGAATTTCGAATTTTGACGTTACTTTAAAACCATGCAGGATGGTTGGGCTTTTTGCCTTAACTATGTCTGGCTGACACTCCCACTGTCTCTGCCGCCTGCACGGGTGACATGTGCCCGTTCATCAGGCCTTATCTTTCCTTGAAGCAAGGTTGCAAATTCTGCCATCCTAGCCCTCCTCCAGTTCATTACTTAACAACACCTGGTGTTTTGCAGTTTGCTGCGCTTGGTGTGTTTCAATCATTAAAAAAACAAGTAAAAAGATAATATATAAAAATCATCAAATATTATTAATCTCAATTATGGAAGAAGGGTTAGGATACAACAGGGTGAGTGTGTGGGTTAGTGCGTGGGAGAGTCAGACAGTGGGGCGCCACGGTGGCGAGATGTTAACTACCTCGCCTGGTATGCAGAAGGTTGTGGGTTTGATCCCGACCCTGACACCTGTATATTTCCCTCCACATTTAAAATCAACAAGCATTTATAGGATTTGGCTGCAATACATGTCATAAGCCACTTCGTTGACCTATAATTTTTAACCAGGTCATTTCTGAAAAAGATGTTTAGCTCTATCGGCCTTACCTGGTTAAAAACCACAATTTAGATTTAGTTTAGTGTGTTGGTGAGTGGGTGGGTGGGTGAGTGGGTGAGTGTGAGTGGCTCGGTGGTTGAGTTAGTGGGTGGTAGTGGGTGGTTGAATGTTTTGGTGGTTGAATTATTGGGTGGTTGAGTGATGGGTGGGTGGGTGAATAATTACGTGGTTAGTGGGTGAGTTGCTGAGGGAGTGGTTGGGCGAGTGGGTGGGTTAGAAATTGAGTGGGTGGCATGGTGAGTGGATGTGTATGTGACTGGGTGAGTAGGTGAGTGGCTGGGTGAGTATGTGAGTGGATGGATGAGTGAGGGGTTGAGTGGATTTGTGGATGAGTTAGTGTGTGGGTAGCAGGTTATGTGGGTAGTGGGTGGGTTATAAATTGAGTGAGTGGGTTAGTGACTGGGTGAATTGTAGTTGAGTTAGAGATTGACTGGCTCGGTGAGTGAGTGCTGGGTGGGTTAGTGAGTTGTTGGGTGGGTGCGTGTTAGTGGGTGGATGATCGACTGGGTGGGTGGTTGAGTGAGGAGATGGGTGGGTGGTTTGCAGTGACGTGTGGGGAGGTCAATTGCTGGGGAGGCACTGGCTTGTGTCAGAGCCAGATTCACACACTGAGGGGGACGTGGCCTCACGGAGGGGGGCGTGTTAGACGCATCCCCCTCAGTGAGGCAAATGTGATGGCTACCTCCCCTGGTGCTTTTTGCAGTTTCATGACGAGACCAGCGAGCCTAAATATCTTTATACACATACGTGAAATAAGTTACCTGAAGTATGGAAGGCGAGGACATGAAATGAAGGGGTCTACAAACATTACATTGGTGACATACTGAGATAGTAACAGGCACGCGCTTATTGCCCGCGCTCCATCCAGTTACTGAGGGGTTGCGTAATCAGGGGAGGCTGAGCTCGTCGCTGCCTCACCTCTCGTCTCTTCCTGTATTTGCAGCGGAGTTCCGCAAATTTGGCGATTTTGACTATAAAAATGATTGGAATCGTACAGAAATGACATTTATAACACAGATCAGTGGAAAAATCTTATTTTATTTTATTATTCTCTTTTTTTTTTACTTTTCGTAAAAACTATTGTCATTGGAGTATGACAGTTGAGGCTCTGCCTCCCGTGACCGCACGTCGCTGGTGGGTTGGTAGGTTGGTGAGGAAGTGAGAGAGTTAGTGGGTACGAGATTGAGTGGGTGGCTGGCTGAGTGGTTGAGAAGATGGGTGTGCGATTTCATGGGTGAGTGAGTCGGTGAGTGAGTGGGTGAGTGGGTTTTTGTATAGGTGAGTGCTTCAGTGGGTTCATGAGTGAGTGGATGGGTTATTGAGTGAGAGGGTGGGTATTTGAGTAAGTGGTGTGCGTGAATAGGTGAATGGGTGGGTGTTTGAGTGAGTGAGTCAGAGAATGGGGTGCCATGTTGGTGAGATGGTAACTTCCTCACCTAGTATACAGGAGGTTGTCGATTCGATCCCGACCCTGTCGCAAGTATATTTGATTGTGCTTGCTCTCCTCGTGGTCGTGTGGATTTTTGTTCCAGGTCAACGGAGTTTTCCCTCTGCATTGAGAATAAACTTGCATTCAGAGGATTTGGCTGCAATGCATGTGTATGTGATAAGCCACTTAGTTAACTTGTCATTTGTAACAAGGTCGCTTTTGAAAAAGATCTATATAGCCCTGTGGGCCTTACCTGGTAAAATAAAAACAGTTTAGTTTTTGTTTCGTGGGTGAGTGAGTGAATGGGTGGGTTGGTGGTTGGGTGATTGAATGGGGGTTGGGTGGGTGAGTTGGTGGGTGTTTGAGTCAGTGGCTGGGTCATCGTGTGAGTGGATGGGTATTTGAGTAAGTGGTGCGAGTCAGTAGGTGAATGGGTGGGTGTTTGGGTGAGTGGCTGGTATGTGGGTGAATAAGTTAGTGTAGGAGGTTGAGTGGGGAAGTTAGTGTGCGAGTGGGTGGGTGAGTGAGTCAGAGAATGGGGCACCACGGTGGTGAGATGTTAACTACCTTGCCTAGTATACAGGAGGTCATGGAATTGATCCCGACCCTGCCGCCTGTATATTTCGAGTTTGCATCTTCTCCCTGTGGTCACGTGGATTTTTCTCCGGGTCCTCGGGGTTTTACCTCTGCATTGAGAATAAACTTGCATTCAGAGGATTTGGCTGCAATAAATGTATATGTGATAAGCCACTTTGTTTACCTGTAATTTGTAACAAGGTCGCTTTTGAAAAATATCCTATATAGCTCTGTGGGCCTTAGCTGGTACATTGAGAAATAGTTCAGTTTTCGTTTATTGGGTGGGTGAGTGGTTGATGGGTGATTGATTGAGTGCGTGGGTGGTTGGGTGGGTGTGTGAGTGGGGGAGTGAATAGGTGAGTGGGTGGTTGAGTGGAGTCTAGAGTGAGTGGGTTAGTGAGTGAGTGGGTTGGTGGGTGGGTCGTTGAGTTAATGAGTGGGTGTGTAGGTGGGTGCACAGGTATGTTCTTGAGTGACTGTGTGTGTGGCTGTGTGTGTGCATGAGCAAGTGATTTAGCGGTTGAGTGGGTGGCAGGGTGAGTGGATGAGTGAGTGTGTGTGGCTTTCGTAGTTTAGTGGTTGGGTGAGTCAGATAATGAGGCACCACAGTGACGAGATGCAAACCCCCTCGCGAAAGCCGACGTGTTAAACTGGTATATTGGAATTCGTAGGTTTGACCCCAACCCTGATGTCTGTATATTTGGAGTTTGCATTTTCTCTCGTGGTCACGTCGATGTTCCTCTGATTCCTTCGCGTTTGTTTAACACGTAGACTTTCGCGACCAATATCATCCATAATAGAGGTTTATTTTTTGGATTAGATCGCGAAAAATATATCATTGTGTCGTTAAAACCCACCACCACCCGACACAGCCAACTAGTAAGGGTTGTCACGTACGCAGAACATGCCAATTTGTAACTAGTACAGCTCACGGTGTGTTGGAGAGTCAAGCCACAACATTTACAATCTGAGTAGAACGTTTCGCCAGTAATTACAACTAGCTTCATCAGGCAACAGCCAGATTTGTGGAGACATTCACCTGTTTCGTTCCTTATGTAGAGGCGTAGATGTGCTGCCTGTTTTTTATCATTTGCCTGTTATCATTCGCCTGTTGTCAAGTTAAAAGTAGAAATAGTTATTATTGTTGTAATCACGTTATAAGTATACATAATTATTACTTCGTTAAAAGTAGAAATAATTATTGTTATCAAGTTCTAAGTGGAAATAATAATTACTGTTCTCATTCGCCTGTCGTTTCATTTGCCTGTTGTTATTTTTCGTCTATTGTTATCAAGTTAGAAGTAGAAAGTTATTATTATTGTTATCATTCGCCTGGTGTTGGTAGTGCACGTCTCTAATCCAGCACTGTGGAAGGTAGCGAGGGTTGGTGAATCACCGCACAATGATGTTGGCAAATGACCTTCCCGTGGGCGTCGAGGTGCCATAACCTGACTCGCCAGGAGAAGGCAGTAGAGCAAGTGGACTAATCGCCATCTTCACCTGTACAGGGATAGAGTGTTTCACCCTCGCACGCATGGGTTTTCTCCGGGTACTCCGGTTTCCCCCACTGGTATAAACACTCGTCATTAATTAGCGCATAATGCCTCCATAGAGGACTGCAGAGCTTGGACAATTGTTGGTACTGGCTCACCACGTGGCTTCCTTCCTGCACGGCTGTGGTTCCTCATGCCTCTGAGTCGTTCTTGTGCGCGCTATAAAACTTTTAATTATTACTATTATTCGCCAGGCGGTGGTGTTGAAAGCCTGTAATCCAGCAGTGGAAGGCAGCAAGGGTGAGTGGATCACACAGTGAATGTTGTGAAACCCCCTTTCCGTGGGGGTTTCACACGACACGACTAGAGAGCTGGCTTGCACTGCAGGGAACGTAATAATCAACTTGGATTCTGCAACCCTCAATGGCCATTTTAAGTTAAATTTGTGCATGTAAGACTTGCACAAACAACCATACCCAGAAACCCATAGACTCCAACAGACACCCATACATTCCTACAGACACTCAGACTCACACAGCGACCCCATACTCACAGAGACCGATAGACATGCACAGAGACCCATAGCCTCACATAGAGATCCATACACTCAAGGCCCAAAAACTCACACAGAAATCCATAAATTCGCACAGAGGTCAATAGAATTTGAATTTGAATATTTATTTCTACTGGATGAATCTGATGAGCTATAACGATCTGTTTTCACAGACGTCCAATCGGGTGGGTCAGAAAATAACAACAAAAATACAATACAAAAACATCACAGGAAAGGTAAACAAATTGTTTCGAAATATACAAATTAAACTGAACTCTTTTTATCTTACCATAGACTCATGCAAACATGTTGGACTCGCACAGAGACCTTAACCACTAAACCTCTAACAATTAAAACCCTCTAAACCCCTAACAATCTAAACCCATAACCATCTAAACCGCTAACCCTCTCAACCCCTTTACTCTTACAACCCTAATCTTTAAACCCCTCGCCCTCTAAAAGCTTAACCTCTAAACCCCCAAAACCCTAACCATCTCAACCCCTAACCCTCTAAATTCCTATACCCCTAACCCTCAACCCCTTTACCCTTAAAACCCTAACCCACCAAGACCCTCACTCTCTAAACCCCTTATTCTTTTAACCCTAATCGTCTAAGCCATTAATAACCAAACCCTCTAAACCCTCTGAATCCCTAACCCTCTATACCTTGAAACCCTAACCTTCTAAAACCCTAAATCCGTAACCTAATCCCAACACATTTAAACCCCAACCCTCTAAAGAACGAACCCTCTAGACGCATAACCCTTAAAACACCTATGCCCCTAAAATGCTAACCCTCTAAACACATAATCTACTAAACCCGTAACCCTCTAAACCCATAAAGGTTTTTTTTGTTCGATTATGTAAATATAAACGTGTCATTAAACCAACCACCACCCGAAACAGCCAATTAGTAAAATTTGTCACATCAACAAAAAGTTCCATTAAGTGTTGGAGACTAACGAAAAAAAAAACACTTTATTACGGACAATATTAGTTGTGAAAGTCTAGGTGTTAAACCCTCAACTCTCAAACCACTAAAGCCCTAACACTGGAAATCCCTAACCCTTGAAACCCCGATACCTCTAAACACATACCCTTATAACCTCCTCAACTTCTAACCATCTAAACCATTCAACATCCAACAATTGAAACCCATAAACCTCTAAACACGTAACTCTCTAAACCCCTAACCCTCTAAAACCCATAAACCTCTAAACATGTAACTCTCTAAACCCTCTAAACTCAAAACGTTCTAAACTCTAACCCTCTAAACACCAAATCCTCTGAAGGACTTTCCCCTTAAGACCCCAACCGTCTAAACACCTCACCCTATAAAACGGCAACCCATAAACCCCCAACACTCTTAACTGCCTAAACCCTTAACCTTATAAACCCCAAACCGTCGAAACCCCTAAACCTGTAAAACCGTAACCCACTAAACCCCTCGCCTTATAAACCCCTAATCCCCTAAACATCAAAACCTCTAAACCCATAACCTTCTAAAACTCCTAACCTTGTAGATCAATACACCGAGCAATCAAAACCCATGAACCCTCTAAACACCCAACTCTCTAAACCCCAAACCCTCTAAACCCATAACCTTCTAAACTAAACCCCTTTACCCTTAAAACCCTATCTGTCTAAACTCACCCTTTTAAATCCTAACCCAAATACACCGAAATCCCTAACCCTCTAAACCCCTCAACCTCTAACACACTCAACCCCGAAACATCATAACCCTTGAAACACCCAAAACCTCTTTACCCCTAAGCCCATAACCTTATAAACTCCTAACCCTCTAAACCACTAACCCTTTAACAATCAAACCTCATAAATCCTCTAAACACCTAATTCTCTAAACCGAGAACCCTTTAAACCCATGTCCTTCTAAACTGTAACCCTCTAAAACCCAACCCTCAAAACCCCTTTACCCTTAAAACCATAACGGTCTAAACCCATCACCCTCTAAAATCCTAACCCATAAACCCCCAAACCTCTAACCCACTGAACCCTTAACCTAAACCCTTACAGTGAGGGAAAAAATATTTGATCCCCTGCTGATTTTGTAAGTTTGCCCACTGACAAAGAAATGATCAGTCTATAATTTTAATGGTAGGTTTATTTGAACAGTGAGAGACAGAATAACAACAACAAAATCCAGAAAAACGCATGTCAAAAATGTTATAAATTGATTTGCATTTAATGAGGGAAATAAGCATTTGACCCCCTCTCAATCAGAAAGATTTCTGGCTCCCAGGTGTCTTTTATACAGGTAACGAGCTGAGATTAGGAGCACACTCTTAAAGGGAGTGCTCCTAATCTCAGCTTGTTACCTGTATAAAAGACACCTGTTCACAGAAGCAATCAATCAGATGCCAAACTCTCCACCAAGGCCAAGATTAAAGAGCTCTCCAAGGATGTCAGGGACAAGATTGTAGATCTACACAAGGCTTGAATGGGCTACAAGACCATCGCCAAGCAGCTTGGCGATAAGGTGACAACAGTTTAATACGTAGGCTTTCGCGACCAATATTATTCATAATCAACGTTTTTGGGTTTAGATCGCGTTATTTATAAATGTGTTGTAACCCTCCACCACCCGACACGGCCAATCAGTAAAAAAGTGTCACGTTGACAAAAGACAAATAGTTCACTGCTTTAGCCCACCGGTGTGTTGAAGCGTGAAACCACAACAATTTACAATTTGAGTACGACGTTTCGCTGGTAATTGCATCCAGCATCATCGGGCAGTGAACTATTTGTCTTTTGTCAACGTGACACTTTTTTACTGATTGGCCGTGTCGGGTGGTGGAGGGTTACGACACATTTATAAATAACGCGATCTAAACCCAAAAACGTTGATTATGAAGGTGACAACAGTTGGTGCGATTATTCGCAGATGGAAGAAACACAAAATAACTGTCAATCTCCCTCGGCCTGGGGCTCCATGCAAGATCTCACCTCGTGGATTTGCAATGATCATGAGAACGGTGACGAATCAGCCCAGAACTACACAGGAGGATCTTGTCAATGATCTCAAGGCAGCTGGGACCATAGTCATCAAGAAAACAGTTGGTAACACACTACGCCGTGAAGGACTGAAATCCTGCAGCGCCCGCAAGGTCCCCCTGCTCAAGAAAGCACATATACATGCCCGTCTGAAGTTTGCCAATGAACATCTGAATGATTCAGAGGACAACTGGGTGAAAGTGTTGTGGTCAGATGAGACCAAAATGGAGCTCTTTGGCATCAACTCAATTCATCGTGTTTGGAGGAGGAATGCTGCCTATGACCCCAAGAAGACCATCCCCACCGTCAAACATGGAGGTGGAAACATTATTCTTTGGGAGTGTTTTTCTGCTAAGGGGACAGGACAACTTCACCGCATCAAAGGGACGATGGACGGGGCCATGTACCATCAAATCTTGGGTGAGAACCTCCTTCCCTCAGCCAGGGCATTGAAAATGGGTCGTGGATGGGTATTCCAGCATGACAATGACCCAAAACACACGGCCAAGGCAACAAAGGAGTGGCTCAAGAAGGAGCACATTAAGGTCCTGGACTGGCCAAGCCAGTCTCCAGACCTTAATCCCATAGAAAATCTGTGGAGGGAGCTGAAGGTTTGAGTTGCCAAACGTCAGCCTCGAAACCTTAATGACTTGGAGAATTTTTCGATTTAAAGCTTTCGTGACTGCAGGGATTTATCTTCTTGGTTCTTTCGGTAAAGTCACGTAGAAGGGAAGTAATAAAATAATAAAAATAAAATATAATAAAACAATTCTCACGACGTTTCGGCCACAACGCAAGCAGCCGTCCTCAGGTGAAAACCAGGTCTGTCGAGGCGACAGCGTCTGAATGAAACAGTACACGTGCTTGGAGCATATATATAAGCTGGGTTGGAAGGGGGGAAAAGAGCGCCTTGACAAAAGAATATGCATATCAAGAGGAATTTAGCATTTTTATGGGAAATGCAGGTATGTGATTAGTACTACATATGACCGTGCATTATGCAGGATTAGCAGCATCAAAGGGAAGGGATATGGGAAATGCAGGTATGTGATTAGTACTACTTATGCCCGTGCATTATGCAAGATTGGCAGCATCAAAGGGAGGGGATAGGGGTAGCATTAATAAAGGGAAGGAGTGTTAATAGTATGTAGCTGCAGTAACTAAAACCACCACGTAAACAACTAAAGTATAAACTACATAGTATCATCAGTATACTAAATATACTCTACAATAAGCTGAGTTACTAACAGTAAGTAATACATTACAATTGTACGTCGTAAAAAAATATATAATATGATTCCATCTAAACTTTATTCTCTTACATCACACGAGTCTACACCGTACTATATACTGCCATAGACAAACCCAACATTAAATTATATACTGTATTGCTATAAACCACCCTATACCTTAGACATTGTAATATTACACTATGTATTATTCTACCCACCCTAATGTATATCACACTGCTGTATATTGCCTATACAATTACGATACTATATATTACTTTGTACATTGTATTAAGCATAAAATGTTATACTATGTTATTATACACTGTACCATTGGCCGTCGTGTGAAAGATACTAAGAGGAAGCAACGAAATATGTCAATGGGTGAGTAGTGAGGGAAACTTGCAGCGGAGCAAAGAATCCATTCCCTGCGGAGAATACAATGCCAGTGAGTGGAACGCGGTCTGAAAGTCACCGTAAACGTGAACACAATCAGTTAAGATCCGAAATGGTTTATTACGTCCTTCCAATGATTGGTAAGCCAGAATCCATCTTCTCGGTTGAAATTGTCTCTGTGTTTGTATATGTGGATCGCCTCATGAACGAATCTCTCATGGTAGCCAAATGGCTTGTAGATAACCTCTGTCTTGGAGAAGTCAATATCATGTGAGCCCACTGAATTGTAACAGTGATCTGCCACGGCTGAGGTGTTTGTCCTACCGTGTTTCAAGTGTGCTATATGTTCACGGATGCGGTCCGAGACATGTCGTTTGGTTTCTCCAATGTAACTGCTACCACAGAGGCAACTTAGCTTGTAGACGCCAGGGTACTGTATGTCTGGAACCACATCTTTTACAGACGGGACCAGATCACGGATTTTATGTACTGTGTTGAATCGGACCTGGATCTTGTGTTTTATCAGGATTTTGGAGATCTTTTTTGTGACCCCAGCAATGTAGGGTAAGGTGATGGTCTTGAAAGGCTCCTCAACAGGATCCTTCTTGATGGTTGGAGTGATGGCTTTGCGGATTGTGTAGTCGGAGTAACCATTAGCCTTAAGAGCTTGGCGTACGTGTTTGAGTTCACTGGCAATGTGTTCCTGGTCGGATATGCATTGGGCTCTATGGTATAGAGTCTTGATGAGGGAATTCTTCTGGGATGGATGGTGGTGGGAATCCGGTTTTAGGTAAGCATCCGTTTGGGTGGCTTTCCTGTAGACAGAGTGGCTCATTGAACCATCAAGTCTCCTTTTAATTAGGACATCCAAAAAGAGTAGCTTGCCATCGACTTCCATGGTGAATCTGATGGCTGGGTGTATGGAATTGATGTGGTCGAGAAATTGGTCTAGAGCAGGCCGGCCATGTGGCCAGATGACAAAAGTGTCATCTACGTACCTCTTCCATAAGGTCGAGCGTAGAGTGGCAGTCTGGATGGCGTCAGTCTCAAATTTCTCCATGAACACGTTGGCTACAACCGGAGATAGGGGGGAGCCCATTAGGGTGACCTCAGTTTGCTTGTAGAAAGTTCCATTCCAGGTAAAGTATGTATTGGTTAAGCAGTGTCTCACCAGGGGGGGTACCCCAGCATTCAGTCCTTGATGAACCAAGTCTTCAATGATTGCGATGGTGTCAGGTACAGGAACTTTGGTGAATAAGGAAACCACATCAAAACTGACAAGCAGGTCGTCTGGGGACAGGGAAATCCCCTTGATTGTCGATACCAGGTCAGTAGAGTTTAGTACCGCAGGTGGTTTTTCCAGTGAAAGTCCATAGGATTTCAGACAAAAAACGAGCCAGTTTGTTGGTGGGGGGGTTGATAGTAGAGACAATGGGACGAATAGGTGTATCTTCTTTATGTATCATTGGCAAGCCGTATAATCTTGGTGGCCTGGCTGCAGAAGGTTTCAACGAGAACTGTTTGGTCTGATCAATTAATGCGGTTGAAGCAGAAATGATTTTGTTGGTTTTAGAGACGAGGCTGTTGGTGGGGTCTATTTTTATTTTTGTATAGCTGCCATCGTTGAGTAGTTCTTGAATTTAGTTGTTGTATTTTATTTTGTCCATGATGACAGTGGCATTGCCTTTGTCGGCTGAGAGGATGACAATGTCATCCCTATTTTTTAATTGAGCTAATTCAAAACGCTCATCTTTTCTGATGTTGCTAGCTGGCATCTTAGCGTTTTTGAGGGTTGCAGAGATTTCAGATCTTGCTACGTCTGCAGCGATGTGACTCAGGCCCTTGAGAGCTACATCTACTCTAGCAATTATATCATTAACTGGTATGTGTCTAGGTGTGACTGCAAAGTTTAGTCCTTTAGCTAAAACGGATTTCAGACCTTCAGAAATAGAACTGTTATTGCGATTAAGTACGACTTTATTAACGTCTAGCTTTTCAATGTGTGGGTCCGGTCTCTTATTTGAGAGGCGGTTGAATTTGGAAATCAAGTTGTCCTTACATTTGGTCGACATAGCGGCAGCTGAAGAGGCAGTCATCTTGTCTACATGTTCTCAATCCGATGTGGACATTGTTGCACTCAAAGATAAGTGTGATTTGTAGAGTGTCTTGTCTAACTGATCTAGATCGGTGCGCGTAAGTCTGATTTTCTCTGAGATAAGAGCTAAGCTAGTTCTAGACAGAATTCGTTTAGCATTATCTCAGAGAAAATCAGACTTACGCGTACCGATCAAGATCAGTTAGACAGGACACTCTACAAATCACACTTATCTTTGAGTGCAACAATGTCCACATCGGATTGGGAACATGTAGACAAAATGACTGCCTCTTCAGCTGCCGCTATGTCGACCAAATGTAAGGACAACTTGATTTCCAAATTCAACCGCCTCTCAAATAAGAGACCGGACCCACACATTGAAAAGCTAGACGTTAACAAAGTCGTAATTAATCGCAGTAACAGTTCTATTTCTAAAGGTCTGAAATTCTTTTAGCTAAAGGACTAAACTTGCAGTCACACCTAGACACATACCAGTTAATGATATAATTGCTAGAGTAGATGTAGCTCTCAAGGGCCTGAGTCACATTGCTGCAGACGTAGCAAGATCTGAAATCTCTGCAACCCTCAAAAACGCTAAGATGCCAGCTAGCAACATCAGCAAAGATGAGCGTTTTGAATTAGCTCAATTAAAAAAGAGGGATGACATTGTCATCCTCTCAGCCGACAAAGGCAATGCCACTGTCATCATGGACAAAATAGAATACAACAACAAAATTCAAGAACTACTCAACGATGGCAGCTATACAAAAATAAAAAGAGACCCCACCAACAGCCTCGTCTCTAAAACCAACAAAATCATTTCTGCTTCAACCGCATTAATTGATCAGACCAAACAGTTCTCGTTGAAACCTTCTGCAGCCAGACCACCAAGATTATACGGCTTGCCAAAGATACAAAAAGAAGATACACCTCTTCGTCCCATTGTCTCTACTATCAACTCCCCCACCTACAAACTGGCTCGTTTTTTGTCTGAAATCCTACGGCCTTTCACTGGAAAAACCACCTCTGCGGTACTAAACTCTACTGACCTGGTATCGACAATCAAGGGGATTTCCCTGTCCCCAGACGACCTGCTTATCAGTTTTGATGTGGTTTTCTTATTCACCAAAGTTCCTGTACCTGACACCATCGCAATCATTGAAGACTTGGTTCATCAAGGACTGAACGCTGGGGTACCCCCCTGGTGAGACACTGCTTAACCAATACATACTTCACCTGGAATGGAACTTTCTACAAGCAAACTGAGGGCACCCCAATGGGCTCCCCCCTATCTCCGGTTGTAGTCAACTTGTTCATGGAGAAATTTGAGACTAACGCCATCCAGACTGCCACTCGACGCCTGACCTTATGGAAGAGGTACGTAGATGACACTTTTGTCATCTGGCCACATGGCCGGCCTGCTCTAGACCAATTTCTCGACCACATCAATTCCATACACCCAGCCATCAGATTCACCATGGAAGTCGATGGCAAGCTACCCTTTTTGGATGTCCTAATTAAAAGGAGACTTGATGGTTCAATGAGCCACTCTGTCTACAGGAAAGCCACCCATACGGATGCTTACCTAAAACCGGATTCCCACCACCATCCATCCCAGAAGAATTCCCTCATCAAGACTCTATACCATAGAGCCCAATGCATATCCGACCAGGAACACATTGCCAGTGAACTCAAACACGTACGCCAAGCTCTTAAGGCTAATGGTTACTCCGACTACACAATCCACAAAGCCATCACTCCAACCATCAAGAAGGATCCTGTTGAGGAGCCTTTCAAGACCATCACCTTACCCTACATTGCTGGGGTCACAAAAAGATCTCCAAAATCCTGATAAAACACAAGATCCAGGTCCGATTCAACACAGTACATAAAATCCGTGATCTGGTCCCGTCTGTAAAAGATGTGGTTCCAGACATACAGTACCCTGGCGTCTACAAACTAAGTTTCCTCTGTGGTAGCAGTTACATTGGAAAAACCAAACGACATGTCTCGGACCGCATCCGTGAACATAAAGCAGACTTGAAACACGGTAGGACAAACACCTCAGCCGTGGCAGATCACCGTTACAATTCAGTGGGCTCACATTATATTGACTTCTCCAAGACAGAGGTTCTCTGCAAGCCATCTGGCTACCATGAGAGATTCGTTCATGAGGCGATTCACATATACAAACACAGAGACAATTTCAACCGAGAAGATGGATTCTGGCTTAGCAATCATTGGAAGGACGTAATAAACCATTTCGGATCTTAACTGATTGTGTTCACGTTTACGGTGACTTTCAGACCGCGTTCCACTCACTGGAATTGTATTCTCCGCAGGGAATGGATTCTTTGCTCCGCTGCAAGTTTCCTTCCCTACTCACCCATTGACATATTTCGTTGCTTCCTCTTAGTATCTTTCACATGACGGTCAATGGTACAGTGTATAATAACAAATAGTATAACATTTAGATGCTTAATACAATGTACAAAGTAATATATAGTATCGTAATTGTATAGGCAATATACAGCAGTGTGATATACATTAGGGTGGGTAGAATAATACATAGTGTAATATTACAATGTCTAAGGTATAGGGTGGTTTATAGCAATACAGTATATAATTTAATGTTGGGTTTGTCTATGGCAGTATATAGTACGGTGTAGACTCGTGTGATGTAAGAGAATAAAGTTTATATGGAAGCATATAATATATTTTTCATGACGTAGAATTGTAATGTATTACTTACTGTTAGTAACTCAGCTTATTGTAGAGTATATTTAGTATACTGATGATACTATGTAGTTTATACTTTAGTTGTTTACGTGGTGGTTTTAGTTACTGCAGCTACATACTATTAACACTCCTTCCCTTTATTAATGCTACCCCTATCCCCTCCCTTTGATGCTGCTATTCCTGCATAATGCACGGACATAAGTAGTACTATTCAAATACCTGCATTTCCCATATCCCCTCCCTTTGATGCTGCTAAGTCTGAAAAATGCACGGGCATAAGTAGTACTAATCACATACCTGCATTTCCCATATCCCTTCCCTTTGATGCTGCTAATCCTGCATAATGCACGGTCATAAGTAGTACTAATCACATACCTGCATTTCCCATAAAAATGCTAAATTCCTCTTGATATGCATATTCTTTTGTCAAGGCGCCCTTTTCCCCCCTTCAATCCCAGCTTATATATATGCTCCAAGCACGTGTGCTGTTTCATTCAGACGCTGTCGCCTCGACAGACCTGGTTTTCACCTGAGGACGGCTGCTTGCGTTGTGGCCGAAACGTCGTGAGAATTGTTTTACGATGTTTTATTTTTATTATTTTATTACTTCCCTTCTACGTGACTTTACCGAAAGAACCAAGACTTGGAGAATATCTGCAAAGAGGAGTGGGACAAAATCCCTCCTGAGATGTGTGCAAACCCGGTGGCCAACTACAAGAAACGTCTGACCTCTGTGATTGCCAACAAGGATTTTGCCACCAAGTACTAAGTCATGTTTTGCAGAGGGGTCAAATACTTATTTCCCTCATTAAAATGCAAATCAAGTTATAACATTTTTGACATGCGTTTTTCTGGATTGTGTTTTTGTTATTCTGTCTTTCACTGTTCAAATAAACCTACCATTACAATTATAGACTGATCATTTCTTTGTCAGTGGGCAAACGTACAAAATCAGCAGGGGATCAAATACTTTTTTTCCCTCACTGTAAACCCAAAACCCTATAAACCCCTAACCCTCTGAACCCCTTTACCCTTAAACCCCTTAACCCTGAAAACCCGAACCCTCTAAAAACCCCTAACTCTCGAATCCCCTCAACCCCTGACACTCTCAACCCCTAAACCCTATAACCCTCGAAATCCCGAAACCTCTAAACCCCTTATCCCTGAAATAACCCGAAACCTCTAAACCCTTAACTTTATAAATCCCTAACCCTCTAAACCCCTAACCCTTTGTGTGGAATGTGGTGGGGATGGGATCATGGGGTGGGTGGGTGCAGGGTGTGTGTGGTGTGCGGTGGGTAGTGGGTATCACAGGGGGGTGAATAGGTGCAGGGTGTGTGTGGTGGGTATGGTGATAGTGGTCGTGGTTCACAACGATCCGTGACCACCACCACCACCTCTACTGTGTGGTGGACCGGCCACCACACAGCAGCACGCGTCGGAGGAGTGAACGGATGGTTCTCCCTATGCGGGCCAGACGCCCTCGCTTCCTCTTCTCCTCCTGCATCACCATCACCTGATCCTCTGTCCTTGTCATCTCCTTCTCCACCATCTTCCTCCACCAATGTCTCCTCCACCTGCACCACCATCTCCTC
This sequence comes from Lethenteron reissneri, assembly GCF_015708825.2. Taxonomy (NCBI): domain Eukaryota; kingdom Metazoa; phylum Chordata; class Hyperoartia; order Petromyzontiformes; family Petromyzontidae; genus Lethenteron; species Lethenteron reissneri. The sequence goes on from NW_026890927.1 coordinate 26,331, forward strand.
CACCAAGGTCTCCTCCTCCTGCACCACCAGATCCTCCACCAGGATCTCCTCCTCCTGCACCACCAGCTCCTCTATCAGGGTCTCCTTCTCCTGCACCACCAGCTCCTCCACCAGGGTCCTCCTCCTCCTGCACCACCAGCTCCTCCACCAGGGTCTCCTCCTCCTGCACCACCAGCTCCTCCACCAGGGTCTCCTCCTCCGGCACCACCAGCTCCTCCACCAGGGTCTCCTCCTCCTGCACCACCAGCTCCTCCACCAGGGTCTCCTCCTCCTGCACCACCAGCTCCTCCACCAGGGTCTCCTCCTCCTGCACCAACAGCTCCTCCACCGGAGTCTCCTCTTCCTCCACAACAACCGTCAGCCATTTAGAGGCCTGGGCAAGCGCGGAGGATGGGGGCAGCGCCGGCTCCGCTCTGTAAAGAGATGCGCACGACACTGTTCCAACTTCCTGCTACAGCAGAGATCGCACCCCCCCCCCCCACCATCGTGCGGAGATAGATTAACCAGGTTAATAACGATGCTGCAGTAACACAGCATACCTTTGCCCATCGTGGGTCTGGTTACAAAATGGGCATTAGTCTTGCGATATCACACTGGATGAAAGGCTACATGGCAAAGATATGGCTGCTTCATTATTTGTCCTCACCCAGAACCCAATTATAAAAATACATCCGTATATAACCGAATGTACACGTGGGGTTTGAACTGTACATGTGTTCGTTTGCAGGCGGCAGGGCTGGAACTCCCAGTCAGAGGGACCTGGGTTTGATGCCCAAACTTGGGCCACTTTCTCCATGTGGAATGTGGAAAATTACACTGGTCAACACTTTTTCTGGCATAAGGTATTCCAACGGTTTTAAGGTAATTTTGGGGTGCTGATTACAAATCTGGCTTCAGTTTTTGTCTATCACATCAGGTTTTTGAGATCTCAAATATTGCACTTTCAATAAAAATTACAGAAGAAAAATATAAAATAAATGTGGATATCTACATAAAATGATATTATAAACACACTATCCTAAAAATACAGCACCATATTTTAACACTAAAGCAGTCACTGAATCGCAACAACTTGCAATCATAAGTGACAGAGTTAATTTCGGATAAAATCAATGAAAATGGGGTATGCCGATAGCATAAAAATGAGATGTGATCGAGCAAATCTGAGATAAGATTTGGAATCAGCACACTGAAATTAGTCTAAAACAGCAGTAAAAGTGCAGGCCAGAAAAACATGTTTTTTTGTTGACCAGTGTTATTTAGACTGGATGAAGAGGAATCCGATAAGCTATGAAGCTCTTCTTTCACAGATATGCAGTCGAGGCACAGGGTCAGCAAGTTACAACAACAAACATAAGAAAATGAGTGCAATGTGTAAAAATGTAAGCAAGTCCCGAAATAATTGAGCATATAAGCACAAAGTATGCAAAATCCTGCCAGTTTTTCAACACTAAATACAAACTTGGGCAAGGCAGCAAAACATCAACAAAAACAGCCCCAGACCTCACCAAGACAACACACAGTCCCTCAATAAAATTGTACATTAAAATGTAACTTTCATTCCTTGGGGTTTGGCATTTTCCTCCACGTAACCGAACCCTGACACACACGCCACACAACCAGTGTTGGATGGACATCCTCGGCAGTGTTAGAAATTGAACCCCCAAATCACTCAATAGGAATCGCATAGCAGCAGTAGCAAAAGCAATTTGTTCTGTACTGCAAACAACTTGGCAGGACTCTAATTAAAAAGAGTCTTGAGACTGAGTGAGGCTCATGCTGGCTAAATAAGGGTAGTAGTAATCAATATAGAGCCGGGTACGGTGTACTGGGGAAACCGCCCCGGGCACCGTGCTTCTGGCAGCCCTGTGCTTCGAGGTCACGGTGTCAGACGTAATGTCTTTTTAACACGTAGGCTTTCGTACCAGATTGGCTCACATGATGACATCAAATTTATCACTATTTAAGACCGAAACAGGAGTATTTCTCCACAATTCTCCCCGGCAAAATGTCGTACTCGAATTGTAAATGTGGTGGGTTTGCTTTCCAACACACTGGTGTGCTGATCTAGTAACTAATTGTCACATTTTGTTTACATGATTCAGACGCTGTCTCCCCGACAGAACCTGATCTTCACCTGAGGACAGCTGCTTGCGTTGTGGCCGAAACGTCGTGAGAATTATTTTAGTATGTTTTATTTTTATTATTTTATTACTTCGCTTCTACGTGACTTTACCGAAAGAACCAAGAAGATGATACACCTTACTAATTGGCTGTGTTGGGTGATGGTGGGTTTAACAACACACGTATATCTACGCGATCTAACCGAAACAAACCTGTATTATTAGTAATACTTCCGGTTTAATTGTGACTTGCCCCGGGCTCCACACCTCCCTATGGACTGTCTTGAACATTTGACAAGCAGATCGTGGCTTACCGTCGCTCAGCAGCTCCAAAACACTGTACACTGCCAGGAGGTAGCAGTGGTGGTGGTGTTGCTGGTGGTGCTGGTGGCCGCGGTCCGGAGCCAGCTGTGACCCAGCGCCTGCGCTGGCGTCATGCGGACAATCCGGATCCCATCTGTTGAGAGGCACACGGGGGTCACACGCGGCGCACATGGTGAGAGAGGCGTGGTGAGAGCATTGACGTTCCTTCCCTTCTCCCACGAGGTCCAGGAACGCACAGCAGCAGCGGTAGTCGTGGTAGCAGCGGCAATCCTTCAATACGCAGGTACTCTAAAATGCCCTGAGCCTCGCACTGCCGAGTAGAATCTTTAAAGAACCTCCAAAGAGGGCGATCTTAACACCGGTGGTACTGGTCATCGGCAGGTTCACTCAGCTCCACATCTTCCTGGTTGATCGGAGGGAGAGCGATCGTTGATCACCTTGGTGGGGGAAATCCTTATGGGGAGGGGGTGGGGGATGATTCTTACCGCAGGCAGGAGCTGACGAATTCAACAAACTCCGGGTCGTGGCTATTGAGTGCCCCGTGAAGTGACAAGCTCCCTGGCACCCTTCTCTTGACTGGGCAGAACATCATGCCCACACGATCTGCAGGAGACATGCACAGCAGGAGAGACACACAGTCACCAACCACCACTTGCCCACCTACCCACTTACCCACCCACCCACCCAAGGAATTGAAAAATACAAAGAGGCCCCCCCCCCATGGCCAACACCCCAAAACAAACTACAACAGCTCCAGGCCACACCCTAACACTGAATCCGGTCGGTTGCTCGCCCCACCCCTTCAACTCACCAAAGTAGTGCATTCCGTCAGGAGCTGCATCCATCATACATCTTGGAGGCAACCCGAGGATCTGCACATGGTTGAGATAAAGGCAAAGGTCACCCGTGTAGGCAGCAGCTGTAGGGGCAAGTGCTTTTAGTAGTGAGTAGAAAACAGCAGCAACAGCAGCGGCACCAGTTGAGGGCCAGGACTGTGGCACACACAGAGAGGGATGGTTGGCCATATTGAAGCAGGTACACACCGCACCAGGTACTCATTTGAGGCTGAGTCGAACTCGGGGATGCCCGTACCGGTTCAGATAATCCTCACTGATGTTGGCCGTGATTTGGAATCAAACTCGCATACCGGGTTTGTAGCTGAGCACGCTAACCGCTGCCCACTGCTTCCCCCACACGTACAAGACACACACACAACATACGATGGCTGCCATTCGCCAGGTCACCAAGTACCCAATCGCCCCCCCCCTCTCCTACCTCCCCCCCCCAGAGCCTACAACTTTAAGGAAGGAGGGGGAATCACGAGTGGGTGAACGCCCAGTTGGAAATACCTCCATGCAGCACGGAGGTGGTCGTCGCAGCTGTCCGACTGGAATAATTCCCTGCCGGTCACCAACTCCGCCACCGTGCAGCCCAGCCCACATGTCCACTGCACAGGTCAATCTGTAGCCAGCAATACCTCCGGAGATTGAATGGCAGGGTCCCACCACATGCAGCTGCCAACAACCCAACACAAACAACATGTATTGTGTACTCACTATGTCTGAACAGCATCCTTGTCACACACTGTCACATGTACAGACACTAAGAGCTTGCACCCACACTGGTACACAGCCACACCCACACGCAGAAACTCACACCCAGGTGAGGTTACTCACGTTGACTTTTACAAAAAGCTGGTGCCAAAGTCCTGACCCTGATGGTGCCGGTCACGGTGTCCTTGATTAAAACATTTTCTAAAGGAAGAAGGAAGAAGGAATTCACACTCTAAGGTACAACCAATAGCATTCAGCCCGCAGTGGATCAATCACGTACCACAGTACATACTAAACAGGGGAACTAGGTGAGGTGGCCCGTCGTCAACCTTTAGTCAAGTGCAACATTCCCTGTTTTCTGACAGCTGCCACTGGGGTGCCCCTTTCAAATGCGTCAAGACGAGCGATGTTTTGTCGAGCTCTCACATTTAAAGCTCTCTGAAGCACCATCTAAGTAAAAGGTGCGGCTCTATAGACAAACTTCCTAGTTGCTCACAGCTGCCCGTTAACGAGTTACGAACCAAAACCACACTCGAGGGCGCACGGATTTAGTGACGATTGGGAAGTTTCCATTCACAGCATGGAAGCCGACAATGGGCACCTGTCAGTTCAAACGCGTGTTTGGCACGTTTTGAAAATCATTCTTTTCAGCTCCCGGTTTGTGTTTCCCAAAGTTTGTGGCAATGCTGTGATCTCTATTGCTGGTTTCTCTGTGATGAGTCCCCCAATAGCGACACGACTCCACAAGACTTTTAATTCATCATACCGGTCATCACCAGAGGTACGTGACCTGTCTCCTTCCAGATAGACGGACAGACCTAACACATCGACCCTGTGACCAACGTCGGCGGTTTTCTCTATGGTCCCGAGTCCCCAATAATGACACA